>NC_020493.1:517435-571358 GCF_000184155.1 Fragaria vesca subsp. vesca | reverse complement strand
CTATATATATATATATATATAAGCCTTGTTTTAGATATGAAAATTGAATCCTACAACGAAATCAATACCAATATTGTAAGTTAAGTTCTTCCTATTATTGAAATGGATAACACAACGAAGAAAAATTTCAGAAGCTCAAGGGGAGCACCCAATAACTTGTAGGATGCTCAATTACTCTTCACCTAAACTTTAAAACTCCTATGTCACCCTCTCGTGACATACAATTGCCTTCTACTTACGCATCTAATTCGTTCATGAAAATTTATAGAGGCCTGGTGTGGCGACCTTTTGCCCTGCCACAAAGAATGGCATTTCTTGGAATCGGTAATTCATCTCTCCATGAATGAGCAGGAGAGTATACTCTCAGATAGAACTGCTGTCCCAGGTACTGCCTTGCCCAATTTTGAGACCTCACATTCCACATTCCGACATTGTCCAATGCCACGGAGATTGCAGTCCATGACTTTGGATAAACCTGCACCCGAAACCCCAATCAAGTCAATAATTTGTCACATTACATCGAGTAATGCGAGAATGATCACATTATTACGTCACATTAGCCAATCACAGTAGTTGGAAGGCAAGGTTCAATGGTTTTAGTAAGTGCACTCATATTTTCTTACCTGAACAGTGGAGCGTGCAACTGTGTCTCTCAGATTGTAACGTGCTCTACTTGCTTGAGTCCATTGTCCTCCATCCATCCTGCATATTGTCAAATATTGAACACACTAAGACAAGTAACCATTATGGAACACAAAATGGACTGTATGATCTCTACTCTTACCCCAGTACAAAGAATGAATAGCCATCAATGTGCCATGACTGCACAGAGTCTTCCCAATTTTGGAAAACAATCTCTACAAATTCTCGGAAGTTGGCATGCATGACTGAGGTTTGCAAGTAGCCACCATTTCCTCCTGGAGGATTGGTAGAAATGCTTCCAAGGTTGAAAACTCCCGGAATGTTGAAGTGATCAGCGAGTTTCAAAGGAGTGTTTGGTGGAATATAAGAGACACCGTTGACAGCATACCTCTGCTTGCCATTGATCCAGGGTGCGGAGTTTGCAAGCATAATTGTCCTGGCTGGCTTGATCATTCCATAGTGGTATGAGCCTTGAGGATTTGGCCTAGGTCCACTAGCTGTCAGGTTCCATCTGGTTCAAAACAGCCATCAATATGATCAATGTAAGCAAATTTACATCATATCCTATAGAAATACGATATGAAAGGCTTAACCTGTACCTACATTTACCATGTTGAATATACTTTTAACAAACAATTTATTCACTTATTTTTAACTGTACAAGGCATGCACCAATATTTAGCTTTGGAACAAAGTTCAAGTACCGTATTGATCTTGCTTGGTTGAGGGACCAAGCAACCTGATTGGTAGGCCCCCAAGGGATAGGACCCGAAACTCCCTGGCGCGAATTGGTGTAGTGAAGAATGGCTGTGGTGGTGAGTATCTTGGTAGTGAAGCGTGAAGAAACGACAACGTAGTAGTCCTTAGCAGGCTGATCAGCTGTAACCAAGACAGAATAGGACTGCCCCAGATGGATGTCAAGTGCATCATACGTGTTCTGAAGTGTATGAGATCCTTCTACCTCCACCAATTTCATCTTATGCCCTTGAATTCTGAAGTTAAGGGATGTCGTAAGCCCTACATTTGATATCCTAAATCTATATGTCTTGCCTGCATAGAAGGCACACAGATTGAATTATGATCATTCATATATACCAAAATGTAGTTTATAAGTTCAAACATTAAGAGCTGTTTTTTAGGGTGGGATATAAAGTTGTTTTTTGGACACCTACCTGGTTCAACATTGAATGTGTATCCGTTCCATCCACGACCATTTATGAGAAGACCATCAGGCAAGGGAAGATTCTGACCACGCTCCAAAAAGTATCGTCTCAGTATCTAAAATTTGAAAATGAGACATTAGGAATATAAAAGAAGGGAGACAAAATAGTGTTTGAAGCATTGTATGTGACAAGGAAATCCTAAACAATCAGATGCTTACATAGTGATTAGTTTTGAACCAGTCACCAGCTAGTACAGTGTGGTCTCCAGCAGGATTAGGGAAAGGAACCGGAATCTTAGGCCGGCTCCAGATTCTGATGCCACCAAAGCCACCAGCAGCTTTGTGGAACAAAAATGAGGGGAAGTAGAAAAAGCTACCAATCTGATCCTTCACTTGGATATTGTAAGTGAAGTTCCTTCCTGGTAGAATTGGACAGTTTGTGCCAGGCATTCCATCCTGCCATGAATTCCTTCTCTGCTGTATACCATCCCTATATAACAACACACACAGAACATAAAACTTAGTTTGGACCTTGAATAAATCACTTCACCTCAAATGAGCTAACACTGAGTGAAGTTTCGGACGACAACATATGATGATGGACTCGAGCTGAATGTCAACATTGCTTTCAAGAAACCTAGTACAACTAGCTCTCTCATTACGTATCAAAAAAAAAAAAAAAATCTAGCTCTCTCATTAACACTCAAAATTTTCTTATCCAACACATTAAATGGAAGTCACCCTCACCTCTCTACACCTCTCTATACCTATCTGTCATGCTTGAATGTTGGTTTATTGATCATAAATTGTGAAGGTGAGTTCCTGTTGAAATTGAATCTAGATTTATTTGAAGTAGGGTGGGCTTTGGGGTGGCTTGTGGGGCTAAAACAGTAAATGCATTTCTATGAGTTACAATATTTATTTGCCTAAACTTAAATGTTGTATCTTTATTATTTAACAAAATCTAGATATGGACAGGAAGAGATCTAGCATGTGAAGAAGGATCAGATATCACATGGTAGAGAAATTATATGGGTGCATAAAATATATCATGCTATCATAAAACGCAGTTGCAGAAATATGATAATCTAATGGATTTTGATGTAGAGGCAATAGTTTTCTTTCTAGGTGATTAAGTTTGATAACTGAGATTTCACCATTAAACAACATTCTTTGATTCTTAGCAAAAACCAGATCTCATTGAATGTCTGTGACTTTGAAGATGACTTAACAAAACACAGCTGATAAAAGTCGCTAAAAACAACAAAGTTGCATTCTTTTTCAGTGTTGTTCTGCTCTCACAATATCAACATCATGAACATGCTCATATCATGCCAACTTACTCAACTAACCCCACATCACAAGTTTAATAGACACTTGAGCCATAGTTACTAGTATATATGTAAGGACATATTAGCCATTAGAAAACTTTTAAGAGGAAGGAAGAATTTTCTATATGAAAAGTTTTGAAGCAACAGATCTGGCTGAGGTGAACAAATTAGATATAAAAAAAAAAAAACAAAACTGTGTTCTTTAAACAAACGACAAGGAATAAGATAAGAACTGTAGCAACCCAGACTTAGCATTGAGAGAACAAGAGCACAAAGCAAGGAGAGCAGAAGCAGAGTAACTTACCAAGACAGAAGAAATGGTTCACTTAAGTAATTGAACACACTGATAACCAAATTCATATTTGTCACAGCATCAATTTGTGGCCCTGGAAATTGATTATTGATCAAGATCCCCTGCATCAGTTAATCACATTTTGTCAAGCAAAAATAAAGCAAACAGCGCTTTCCTTTTCGTCCCAAAACCAGTGAAGATTCTTCAAAGAAAGTAGCTTTATGAAAAAAGCACATACCTGTTGCTTAACACCAAGAGGATAAATGTCGCCGTAAGTGATTTTCCAGGTTAATAACTTATATGGGTCTTCACCATTAGCACCATGAACTAAAACCAGAACCAAAGCAATGCAAAAACAATAAATCCTACACTCTCTCATTTTCTTCGATCTACTTAGCTCAAAAATGGTTAAAGAATGTGTATAACAATGAATCCAAATGTAGTAGCTCAGATCTATACAAAGAAAAGGTAGAGAGAGATGGTCCTCCCTCACCAAATCTAACTAAGAATCTTGCTCAAAAGTGTTTCTAAGATAGAAATGTAGGTACTTCAGTGGAGCAGAGACTTCAGCTCTCCTATATGTAAGCAAGCAAGATAACAGTAGAAGATGTCTCTTGTGAGCTGTCATTGGATTCTCAGTACAGTGAGTGAGATCAAGTGGTGCATGTGAACTTTCACTGCCCAATCATAGACCATTGAATTCTAAGTAGGTCTAAAATGAAGTCTGGAATTTACCAAGTTACACAATTCACGTGACATTGGATTTGTATATAGTTTTTGTCCCTAAAGCCAATACTGACAAAAAGAAATTAGCTTTTATCATGTTTAGCAGAGATACTATTTCACTGAGATTGTTTTACAGTTTTACTCTGATTTGTTAAGTGAGCCTCTGTCACTGTTTAAGATAAAGATCCCAACTTGTAGACGAGTAAAATTAAAAGGGCCTCTCTGACAAATCAGATTTTAAAAGACAAATGCATTTGGTAGTTCTTCATTAAATATTTTGTTTGAAATTTCGCCACATCTGCTGTAGCATATGATTATATGCCTCAACTATGCTGACATTGGTGATACAATCTAGAACTAGAAATGGCTGTTTCTTGTTATTATTTTAAGGGAATTAACAAGAGTTAATGGACTTTGATCCTTATATTTAACAGAAATTGTATCATAGTAACCAACGACTAGCTGTTCTTGAACATAATGAGGTTCAATAGTCTCTGTATTGATCTTACTATAAGGAGTAAAAGGAGTGGTGAAGAAGACGTTATTGATCTGTTTCTGCAATGGCAAAGAAGAAAATGAAACTGAGCAGCCAAGGTCCTTATGTAAGTTGATATGTTTCCAAACAATATAGTGTACAACTCTTATCACTCTCTCCAATATTTATCAGAATTTGGGTGTTGATTTGCATAGGTTACACTAGACAATGGGTTGGTGAAGCTTACAGTTGTGAAACCTCAAGGATATATAACTGGCATTGCTTATGGAGGAATGGACAACCTTCTAGATCCCAAGTCCAATGAATCAAGTAGAGGGTAACTATCTTAAACTATGTTACGAAATTGTTTTTTCAATAAGATGATGGTGCTGACCATATGAACTGTGAAAATTACAGAAGCATAGAATCCCTCTTCATATATGGGCATGATATTGCACATAATCATTACTCCTAAAATATCAAGAAGTGTTAGTTTGATAAACATTATGCGTTCATTCCCTAACTATTTAACAATGATTGTCGAATATACATAGACTTTTTTACTTGACACACTCATCTGTATTAATGTGCAGATATTGGGACATCAACTGGAATTTGCCAGGAGGCCAAGACATATACGATTTGTATGGTTTTGCTCTACAAGATCAATTTTGATTAGTATTGCCTTGTACACTATGAATAAGCCAAATACTTTAAGTCAACATTTCAGACTGATCGATCCATTGTGAATTGCAGACTGAAAGGAGCTGAATATAGTGTTGTCCAAATGAACAAAGAATACTTAGAAGTTTCATTCAAGAACACTTATGATCCATCATCAGTTGGAGGCACTAATTTGCCTCTCAGCGTAGATATAAGGTTATACTTCAACATAAAACTTGATGTTCTCAGTTCTTTTGTTAAGGTTTTGTTATTGATTAAATGATTACTTTTTAGGTACATAGTAAGGGCTGGTGTTTCAGGCTTCTACTGCTATGGAATCTATGAGCGGCCATCTGGCTGTCCTGCTTTCGATATAGCTCAGACAAGACTGGTGTTTAAGCTGAGAAAAGACAAGTACGTGAATTCTTTATCTAGTTCCTAGCTAAGTTGAATGGTATCTTGTTGTGTTTGTATTGATAGTTCTTTGTTTAAACTTCTATCAGGTTTCATTACATGGCAATAACAGATGAGAAACAAAGGGTAATGCCTATGCCTGAGGATCTGCTTCCAGATAGAGGCAAGCAACTAATTGTACCAGAGTCAGTTTTGCTAGTAAATCCCATAAATCCAGATCTCAAAGGGGAGGTGTGTACATACCTGAAACCATTAAATTCCAACAATCAAGTGAATTATATTGATCTCTAAATCCTGCTATTTGCATGAGGCTGAATGCAGGTTGACGATAAGTACATGTATTCGATGGACAACAAAGACAGTGGAGTCCATGGATGGATAGGTTCTGGCCCCATTATCGGATTTTGGACCATCTTTCCGAGCCAGGAATTCAGAAATGGAGGACCTACAAAACAAAACCTCACAGTTCACACTGGTCCAACTTGCCTTGCAGTAAAAGCAATCACTCTTAAACTGTTTTACATAAACTTGATGGTATAAGAATCAGTTAAAGAATACTTCTATGTGGTGTAACAGATGTTTCAAGGAACACATTATCTTGGGTTAGATATGGTAGCTCAATTCGAAGAGGGGGAGACATGGAAGAAGGTTTTTGGACCCGTCTTTATACACCTTAACTCAATACCAGATGCAACAAAAGCCCACAAGTTATGGACAGATGCAAAGAAACAGGTACTGATTATTCACCTCCCCACTAGCAGAACTTTGCTGCTTAAGTTCAGCATTTGGCCATTTGCTTACTTGTTAATGTTGTACTTGGCTCATCCTAGAGGCTGTTTGAAGAGACACTGTGGCCTTATGATTTTGTCTCATCACCCGACTATGTTGCTGCCAAAGACCGCGGTTCAGTTTCTGGGAGATTGTTAGTACAGGACAGGTCAGTACTCTATCTAAGTTAATCAAACCACCTCTAATTATATGTGTACCACTCATATTGTTTGTATATATTGTCTACATGAATCCAGGTATGTTTCCGGTTCTCTCATTCCTGCTAAAAATGCATATATTGGTCTCTCGGTTGCAACTACTGCAGGATCATGGCAACTAGAAAGCAAGGTAGTTACTAACCAGATGGTGCTTTATATTTATAGGCTGATCTTCCACTTTTACACTTGATTTAGACAGTTGATATTAAATTTATGTGCAGGGCTATCAGTTTTGGGTACAAACAGATTCAAATGGAAACTTTACTATCAAGAATGTGATCCCTGGAGTATATGGACTTCATGGCTGGGTTCCTGGTTTCATGGGTGACTACCTTAACAATGACCAGATCACTATCTCTGAAGGTATTTGCCGCAAGCTTCAAATGAAACTATACAAAACACTATTACAAAAGGCAATGTTCCTAAAGTAGATAATGTATTTTTTCTTGAAATGCCTCAGGAAAACAAACAGAACTTGGAAATCTGACCTATGTTCCCCCGAGAGACGGACCAACATTATGGGAGATTGGCTTCCCTGATCGAACAGCCATAGGCGAATTTGTTCCTGATGTGAACCCAATGTATGTCAACAAGTTGTTCATCAACAGCCCCGAAAAGTAAGCAAATCTATCCCCTTCCCCATAATCAAACTACATTGATCAATCTTACAATTCCACAATGGGTTGTTCACATTACAGGTATAGACAATATGGCTTATGGGACAGATACACTGATATACACCCTGAACTCGACCAAATCTACACTATAGGAATCAGTAATACCAAAACAGACTGGTTCTTTGCTCATGTGGACAGGTCTATAGTTACTATCCTCCTTTATAACCAGAATGCTTTACTTCTAGTTTTACTTTGCTTTTCTTTTCAAACTTAAGAAAAAGTTTACCATTATAGGAGAGGGCCAGGAAATAAGTATGTACCAACAACATGGACAATCAAGTTCAATCTCAATTCAGTAACTACTGGCACTTACCAGCTGAGACTGTCCATTGCTTCAGCAACCCGCTCAGACCTTGAGGTACGGATAGCAAACAGCACAAGACTTCTCACCTGATACAATAAACAATAGAACTACAAAGTTTACTCGTTCCTACATGTTAATTTTGTGCTTGCAGGTCCATGTTAACCATATGGATACAGGGCACCTGGTGTTTCAAGAGTTGAACTTAGGAACAGATAACACAGTTTGTCGACACGGAGTCCATGGATTCTATTGTCTTTTCAGCGCCAACTTTCCCTCAACATTGCTGGTGAAGGGAGATAACTCCATTTTTCTCACACAGGCGAGGGGTGGCGATTCACTTTGTGGAGTTCTCTATGATTATCTAAGACTAGAAGCTCCTGCAACTGCAGAGAGCCCTAACAGCTTATACCCACCTATTGAGTATGTTCATAATACAGGTTGATTTGTCATTGCATCATTACGTTAAACAAAATTACTGTAATAAAAGAGGCACATTATCCTGTCCTTCATGTTTTATTTTCTGCTATTCAAGTTTTATATACATTTCATACCATTACCGATGTCAAATGCAAGATGAGGGGCAAATATCATTGAAAATAAGGGAAAAATGCTCATTTACTCAAAAATCTAATTATTCTTACAAAAAAGACAACATTACTTTTAACTTAATATCTTCTACCCAACCTCTCCGATCTACACTCTCTCATCTTCTTTCTCTGAAAACACACTCTCTCATCTTCCTTCTCTTTGTTGCCTTTTCTATTATTTTTGCAATAAATGGTTTTAAGTGACAATTTATCCGGGTCAATAAATTTAGGGGGTAGTAAACAATTTCTCAATATTTATTACCATTTAGTAAACCAAATTATTAGGGGTTAGTGTTTAATAACTATTATGTTCTGATATTTCTTTTTTTATTAAATTAAATTGGAATAAGTTTATTATTGGTGGTTAATAACTGATTATTATGGGTTAGTAACCAACTAATTTGGGGTCAATAACTGATTATTGAGGATCAGTAATTGATTATTGTGTTCTAGGATATTCTCTATGTGTGTCTTGGCCTTATGCCAATAGGATATGTAATTAGACTAGATCTATGTATTCATATCCTTACCATATTGGTATTATGTAATTCCTTATATAAAGGGCTCCTATCAATGAATAAGATGATGATTCTCTTGCTATCTCTTTGTCTTTACCATTAATCCTTCATCATATTGAAGATTAATAACTGATTATTGGGGGTCAGTAACCAAATTATTAGGGGTCAGTAACTGATTATTAGGAGTCAGTAACCAAGTTATTAGAGATCAGTAACTGATTCTTGGGAGTCAATAACCAAGTTACCGGTGACTAGAATCCGACGACCGGAGAAAATCTGAGTTATTAGGGGTCAGTAACTGACGACCAAATAAATTTCGACAACTATAACCGGAATCTAGCAGCCGGTGACCGAAGTCCAGTGAAGTTCCGGCCAAATATTCTCTCACTTCCACTTTCTCTCTCTATGTATGTTTAAAAGGTGAAGGTAAATAGTCTTAAAATAATATGATTTGTTAAGACTTTAGTTTAATAAAAAGATATTACCTTATATTAAAATGGGCTCATGAAAAATATTATTATTAAAATAAGAAATAAGAGATTTAAATTAATACTAAATGGACATTTTCTCTTGAAAATATGCAAGGCATTCCCATAACAAGATCGCAGAGACTAAACAAAATACTAACCATTCAGTTTGGCAGTTGCATAAGTGCACTGTTTCATCCACGAAACTTCATACGTACAAAATGTGAAACCAACAGTCACCTTCTATATTCAAAAACCATGCAAAGCAAGCACGGAAGGACTGCCAATCTGCCGCAAAAGAAAAAAAAACATGAATACGAGGATAAACTCTATGTTCACACTTCACCAAACTGCTATTACTGGCCACAGATTGTCAAAAGCAAGCCATAATGATCGCTAGGCAAAACAGGGAGCTCCAGCTTCTTAATCTCCCCTTTCACTTTCTTTTCCTTGATATATGAGAGACCTGGTATTGCTTTCGTCCCGATCATTTCAATTTTGCTCACCCTGAAATCTTGCAGACAGCAACAGAATCGATCTAGTCGCTTCCGCAGTGACCTGTTACCCGTCAACATCTGGTTGGACTTGGTATCATACGTAAATCCATCTTCCCCTGGATGTAACTTTGCCCAAGCATCAATCCAGTTGTCAGGTAATGGAACTGGACCATCCAACTTGTCATCCCAGTTCATGTCACCGCAAAAGATCACATTTGGGTTTTTCTTTAAGAAGTTGAGGGCCTCCTTTGCCTGATCTACACGTTCCTTGCTGTACATCTGATCCCATTTTGGAGGGCCTGGGCAAGGGCTCTCAAGATGGCTACTGGCAACAACAAGATGTTTGTTCCCCTGCACTTCTACTTCAGCGACACAGAGTTCTCTCCCCATCGCAGAGTATGAAAATGGTATACAGCTGAAGGCTTTCACTTGCAATTTGCTTAACTACATAAGTGCATATTGATTCATTTGTCAGATGATCTGATGTTTACTATGATATGCAAACAACTCATGAAATCAGCAGAAGGCGATCAAACAACAAAGAAACAACAAGATAACCAAGATACTCATAGAAAAGTATATACTCTTGGCATGTGAAAACAAAAGGGAAATCAAAGTTTCACCTGCATGCAAAAGTAAGGCTGTGAAATCTCCATCTGATTTGGAATTGAGCATTGATACATTTTCCACCAGTTAGATTGTCGAAAGATGTCGTATATATCAGGGGTAACCTCCTGCACAACAAAGATCAGGTAGCAGAAAAATGTAGTAAAGAAGGCTATATATAATTGGCTTTCCATCAGAGAGGGAAAGGAAAACCTGAAAGCAAATGACATCTGGGCAATGCTGCAGGACAAGGTCACCAATAGCTTTCATTCTCTTGTGCATTTCTAGGTCTTCTCGGAACCAAACATTGTACGTCAAAACCTTCAGTGTATTCGAACCCATTCCAGAAGACCCCGAACTAGTGCTCTCTGCAAATATCAAACATATTCATAGTGAGAAATCCAATGAGCTTCACAGAAGACATGCAAGGAAAAACTCAGACCAAAGTAGCTTCTAAATCCAAAACAGGCAAGTACAACTCTAATAAAGAAGCTATACAGTTGAAAATAAGTCCAGCCAAATGATGACTTCTGAATTCACCCAAAATTGTTACTAATGGTCTCATGTTAAGTTGTTAACACACCTAGACACAGAGTTATAATGATTAATCAAATACAACTTTACTTGATGGAAATACATTTCTTTTCACTCCTAGCAAGTTCTCAACTTCCAGAGACCTTTGTTCAAAGAACAAATGGTGAACATGGCAATATAATATACTAATTCACTTGGGTATTCATATGCAAAAACCTCTCCATATATACAAAACTGATACATGAATGATGAATCACTGAAATCCTTCAGACTTATTCAACTGGGAATTCTGAAAGATTTAACTGATGACTCATAATACATTGAACATTATGACATAATACAATCAAAAGGCCATAACCTGAAATTGCATTTGTTACATAAATAAGCCTTTTGTTGTATTGTGGACAGTAATTAGAAGAATTTGGTTGTTATAGCTGCCTCACCCATACAGAAAAAAGTCACAAGTTTGCCATTGACCCAATAGAAAAAATTTCACACTTCTACCAATCAGAGCAGGAAACACATCAAAGCCCATGACACCCAGATTTAACATTCGAAACCAACCTGGTACAGTAACCTTATTATCAGTCACCTTGACTCCTCGAAACAAACTGTATTTGGCATCATCCTTTGCAGACTCAACTGAATTAGTGCTCTCTGCAAACATTAAACATGTTCATATTTAGATACCAAACATGATCACATAGAGTATATTCAGTAAAACTTGAAAGTAAAAACTCTACAATAGCATCTGTTATTTCCGAGAGAGGCATAACTAGTACAACTATAGAATAGCAGTCAAACTGATTGCAGCCAAATCATGACTTCTGAATACACCTAAAGTTGTCTACAATGTGTAGAACCTAAACACAGTCTTCAGATTATCAATCAAAACATGCACATTACTTGATGTAAACATATTCAGTTCTGTTTTGACTATAGTAATCTTTACCTTAGATATCACACTTCTCAACTACCACAGACCTATACTCAAAGAACAAATGGTCAACATCACTACCGGAGTAACTGGAAATTTGGAATGGCCATTATAATAAACTACCATTCCACCTGTTCATAAATCTACCCCAACATAAGCTGCAGAAACCTCCATGTGCAGTAGCAAAGCTCACATCTTTAATAAAATACTACCAACCCAGTAAAGACAAAGTTCACATCTAACATTCACAGCTTCACCAAATCATAACAGGAAATACAAATCAAACCCAACAAAACCTAGAAAATTACAGACTAAACAAATCAAAACCAACCTGAAACATTAGTCTTCTTCTGATCAGACACCTTGACTCCTCCAAAACCATACAATGCAGCAGAATCCTTAGCAACCTGAACTGGGTCTTTGAACAAACACACAACCCAACAAAAAAGTTAGCATCTTTATCACACTAGCACAAAAACAAATCAAAACCCAGATAAAAAACCAACCTTTCTCAGCAACCTCAACTGGGTCTTGAACCCTCCTCCCCTTAAACCCATTGAAACCCCCAAAACCCTCATCTTCATCAACCCTCTTCCTCTTACACCTCTGCAATGGCAAGAACACAGACCCCACCTGATCATCAACATCATCACTCAGATCCTCGAAACTCGAGATGGGTGCTCTGGTGTCACAGACCTCACAGGTGGAGCGTTTATAAGGGTTCAAGAAAGTGCAAGCCTTGCAGGCCCATTTAGGAGCAGAGGAGGAAGATGAAGATGGGGATTGGGGTGGTGAAGATAGGCAGATTTGGCAGTTGGGTTTGGGAAATGAGGAGGGTTTGGGGTTGAGGAAGGTGCACTTTTGGCATTCCCAGGACATTTTGGGAAGAAGTGGTGGAAAGTAGGAGGAGGGTTTGGGTTTAGGGTTTATGGGGTTGTGGTGGGAAAGGAGATGAAGGATTGGGAAAGATAGTTGGGGTGTTATAGAGTGGAAGAGTTTTGTAGTGATCAACAGCATTGTGGAGGGTCTTTTAGTTTAGGAATATAAAGGGAAGAGAGGCCCAGTTTTGAAAAGTGAGCGCTTTGTTTGTGCAGAAGAGGATTCTGATGAAGACCTCTGTTTTGTTAGGTCTATGTTGTAACTTTAAGTATAGATAGTGTAAAGTCTGTAACACACATCAAAAGCGGGGATAGCTCAGTTGGGAGAGCGTCAGACTGAAGATCTGAAGGTCAGGTGTTCGATCCACCTTCACCGCATTCTAATTTATTTTATTTGTTTTCATTTTTGATACAAGTTCTTCAACCTTCATCATCAAAACCTCTTGTTTTGGAGTGAAAAAATAACGATACCCTTATATTTTTAAACTTGCAATAGTGGCAACAAACTACCAGGTGGTTATGTTGGTATCACTACATGATTTTGTTCGATGGTCTCAAAATTTATAACAAGTTATAACTAGTTTTATTTTTGTTTACCATATCGTTTGCTTAGTCTGTTTTTTTTAGACCCATGAATTAACAATCAACTCATGCTCTTAAAGCATAATAGTTAGATATGTAGTCCGTGGACTCTAATTGATCCTTAATACGTTTTACATGTAAACCTTCTTCTTCTTCTTTTATTTATCAAACTTGTAGCTTTTTGTTGAATATATACACTGAGAATTTAGCATTGTCACATGATGTAGATATATGAATGAGCATATAGAATAATTTTCTTTTGTGTTATGTCATTATGTCATTATGTCACCATGTTGGGGGACACACATATTTCTGCTTTCTTCGTTCGATATTGTTACCAAACTTGACCATGTAGAAAGCTAAACGCCAAAACGATTTATTTTATCTGGAAAACATTGGAAGAACACTCCCTCTGTTACGAGCATTGGCTTCAATAATGCTTCTCGGCTTCTGGCTAGTGGCTACCACAGTGTTCAACTCTATTATTGGACATGATTTGAGTTATATACTATTACAGTGATGCTACTCTGTGATATATGATCTCCTTTACTGATGGGACGTGCTGATGCTGCTGTTGGAGTTGGAAGTGAAGGTGGTATACTAGAAGATGGTACAATTCTCCCAGATGTTGTTGGATATCTTCCATTTATCGATCAGGCATGAACTACTCGCAATCTCTCATAAACTGGCTTTAGTATCTGGGAAATATTTCCCTCTAGACAGTTTGATATGTTAAGTTCTCATACTATCAATTTGAACTATGGTTGAGCAAAATTCTTGTTTACATACATGACCAAATAGATACATGTATTTAACCAAATTGACAATTTGAAAACATTACATGCCATATCGTTGTCCATGCTTAACTATGAATCTATGATCAGATGAAAATTTACTAATATAGTTCAGAATTGAATATCAGGGAACTACAACAGCAGGAGGATGCAGATATAGACAGGCTATTCCTGTAGGACTTGGAGGTTCCACAAAGTAAAAACTGCAGACTGCTAAACTACTACAGATTTCACATAATCTAAACCATCCTAATGTCATATGCAAAACCAGAATTGAGTTGTCCACTTCGAACTTCAATCATAAACCGATTCTGAATGGATATAGTAAATGAGCAGCTAGGAAAAATGTTCCAATGAATAAAACGCAAATAAAAGGAAATGCATAAGTTCCAAAGATAACAAGGTTATTAGACCACCCTTGAAGGTTCCTTAAGAAGTTGTAGCAGACAGATAACTCCTTTCCACAAAATTCATACAAGCATAATTCAAGTGAAAGAGAGAACTTCAATCAATTTGGAGAGTAGGAGTTTGTGGCCTTAGATATCTAATTTCAACATAGGAATTGACCCACCAGCTGCCACAATTTGTTGCTCCATCTGCAATCAGCAGTATGTAATCTTTAAAAACAAAGAATAGATAGATAAACTGATTACGAGTTCAACAGAACAAATCATCGTATTCTACTCACTGCGAAGAGAGTTTGGAGCTTGTCCTTCACAAGGTAGTACTCTTGCTTTAATTCTTGAAGACATCCGATGCACCTGTTAACAACAAATTTTCATTAATTTTTCAAGAGCTGATCAAGAAAGAGTTTATATGAGTGTTCATCTCTGATGAGAGTTGAGGAAACCTACCCTTCAATGTTCTCTTCTTCGCAGTAGTTGCGGAAAGCAATGCAGCCATCTTTAACTCTTTGTGCACCAACACTATCAAACAACAACAAAATTCACCACAGTGAGCTTTACACCTTTTTGATGTCCAAACAACAAACCCTCTAGTCATTTTTTAATTTTTATTGCTTTCTCTCTGCTTCTCTTTCTTTCTTTCTTTCTTTCTTCCTGGTTTCTCTCTTTCTTCCAAACCCTTTTTATCTGCCTTGCTTCTTCATATCAAAACTCGGACAAATGAGATTTTCAGAATTTTATGCAGATTTGTGAAGGGTAAAGGAGTAGAAGACTGTAATCGATTTAGGATAGAGAAGATAAAGGAGGAGAAGGAAAAAAGGAGGGATGGAAGGGCAGAGCTGTGAGGGAGAAGGTGTTTGAATAGAATATTTCTTAAAAAGAAGAAGATATCCATATTTATCTTGGCTGACTGGTTGGAGCATAGAGATCAAATGCCATGTCATCTGTCAAAGGTTCTTGTATAGTTTAATTTGAAGGGTGCAGATTGTCAGATACTGGACTTTAACTCAAATTTTAAAGAATGTTGCAGTAACCAAAAAGCTATGACTTGTAAATCCATCATTTTAACCCAATTTTAAGAGATATTACTCGCTGTAATTTTCTATTTAAGAGTTCATGTATACCTGGAGCTGCTACCCTTAAACCGGTAAACATGGCCACCAATAATCCTGAAGTCTACACTTGGCTGCTCTCTGTTCAATGAAAACAAAAACACCCAATGAACAACAAAATCCAAAAATAAAAAATGAGAGATTGAAAAGGAAAGATCTTCGGTCCTAAGTCCTAACAAAGCTGTGGTGACATCATTGAGAAGCTTCTCAGTTTCATCAAAGAAAATAGACACCACTTCCACAACAAAATCTGGGGTGCTCTCATCTTGAAGCTTCTGAAGGTGCAAAAACTGCCCATCCAAAAACCCCTAACCACCAGACCAAACAAAATCAAGAACACAAACCAACCAGAATCAAAACAAAACCCATCTGAAAACTCAAAACATTTCATCTTCCTTACCTCCAGAAACAAGGACTTAATGTAGTCAACCCACTGTCTCTGCATCTGACCCACATCCATGTTCCTCCCCTACACAGACAGACCTTGGAGAAATTACTGATCTTGAGGAGGAACACAATGATTGAGTAGAGTTATAAATGCTGAAACCCTGAAAAGAAACAAAATTCTTCTCCAGCTTGAGGAGAGCTACTCTCACACTCAGCTGTGTGTGTTAGCCACGTGTCACTTTCTTATTTGGTAAATGTCTCTCACCTGATGTGCTCATATTATTTCCCTTTTTCATAATATGATTAATATCATAATCACCTTCATCATAGTATAATAGTGTCTGAAATTTGGGTTTGTTTGGAGGATATCCAAGTTCATATGTATGATATGATGAGTTTATCCTTCGTCTTCAGCTCTGTTTCTTTATGTCTGAATTTGGCTTTTTGCATAATTTGGCTTGTTTGGTAATCTGAGGATTATATGTGGATAGTGACAACATTTTTAACATGATTGAAACATACTCCATAGCATTGCAATAGATAATAGTATCTGAGAACTATTGCAATACTTAGAACTTTTGGAGTCTACTTAAGTTGACAAAAAGAGGAGCCTCTTCTTAATCATAATTTAACAATCGATTTTACCCAGATGGATGATCAGAAAGAGGAATTATGAATGTATCAAAGGTCATTTTCCCTCCCACTTTCTTCTCCTTCTAACACTGTTAGGTAGTCTTCAGATAAAAAAAACACTGTTTGGTAGTCTACCGAAGAAAGATGCATATATGGAGCAAGCACCCCTATGCAAATTATTACTGATTATCAACAAATACAATAAGGTAATAATACATTTGAAAAAGTATTCTATTTCTACCTCAGCTGGGAGTAAAGAATAATAAACTAGGGGAAATTACAACAAAAATTACATACAACAGCCAGCTGATTCCGCTTGGTCTTTTACTGTTGAAGCCAATGAATTTTAACCTCTCTGCTGCACCACTTTCATGAGTTGAATTCACCACCTGCCTTGTTACATTGCTCGCTTGTTTACTGCACAGTTAGAAACAAGAATAATAGCTTGTTAAACAAGTTAACCTTGCTTTGGAAAACCTAACATAACCACCAAAAACAGGTCTTTCAAGTCTCACCTTCCAGGAAATATACAGCTCCCTTTACCTGCAAGTAAATTCCCACAGAGAAAAAAGAACTGCATTATTTATCAAATCTTGACAAAATACGTGGAGCCCATTTTGGCCCATAGACAATCTTTAGTAGATCCAAGGTCACATATAACGCAAATTTGTCTGCAAGAGTACAAGCTCTAGAATCTAAGGGAAAATCATACTTCACAGTTTACATTTTCCATTCATATAAGAAATGCAAATCATTCACAAGAGACAGCTTGCCCTGTCAGATGGGAACCACACACCACTCCAGTCTCAGAAATCACCAGAGTTCATGGCTTGTTGCTTGTTTGTATACTACCACTCTGTGACCGCTATACTATTCCTGTAGCTTTACCAAGTAATGGAATGATTGGAATCCAAACCTCTGGAAATTCAAATCTAAGGTCTTAAATTCTTAGTTGGGTGTTTGCAAGTTGCAACATGACATTGATCCAAGTTGAGTCCCTCATTATTTATTAATACTACCTTAACATCCAACTAAGCTAAACTACAAATGTAGAAAGAGCTAACCCCCTTAAATATATATAGGATTGACAAAATGAAATATGCAAGCTTGAACTTTAATATAGAAGTAGAGCACTTACTAGGGTCAGTGGTTGTAATGGTGGCTACACCTTTGAAATCACAAGACCCAGCAGCCTTTCCTTGCTTCTGGTAATAGCTATCAAAAGCATAAGAAGCATGGTTTTTCACATTGTTAGGAGAGTAACAATTCTCCCCAGGCTGAATCTCTGTGCAATTAGCCCTCCCCGGTCCACAAGCCCAATCCAAGGCTGCTTGCAAACTCTTTGCATCAACTCCATCCATGGCAATGCAAAATGTCTGGTTTGTTGTATCATTAGCCAAAAAAGTCCCACTCCCCGAAACATGAAGCAAATACACAGCACTCGAATTGCCATAAAACAAACCCCAATTGGCCTCAGAAACCGGCGGAGACCTCAAATCTTCATTGAACAACTCATAAATGTACACACTCGATGTGGTCTCAGGATGCAAAGGAGTCCCACTCCTATCGAAAACATGCTTGATCAAATTCGAATTATATGTATCCGCATTGTCAACAGTAGCATAAGGCTCCTTAGAATCCGCCTTTGAAGGCCAGCCACTCTCAGTAACAAGCACCATTACATCAGTCACATTCAAATTCTTCATCGAAAAATAAGCAGCATCAATCATAGCATCCAACACATTAGTATAATGAAGCAACGTATTCGGATCCACCATCTCTTTGGAGGGCGTCAAAGGCTTGAAAAGTGCATTGTCCAAAGGCACCACACCTTTGTTCTGCATAAACACATAATAAGGATACAAATTCATCATCAGGGGAGCCCCTGTTTTCGACAAGAACCGAAGCAAAGGCACCACAATGTCTGCCAAGCTCTGGTTAAAGAATGCCTGAGAAGGTGGGAACGGATCAAGAATGATAGAAGCAGCATTCGGAGTCGAAATCTTGACCTGGGTGTGCAAATTTGCAGCCACCAGAGCACTGTAGAGGGACTCAATCGCAGGAACAAGCATAGGAGCTGAAGAGGGCACTGTGGTGAGGACTTCGTCCCCAACTGCAATGCCGGTGATTAGAGTCTGTGGGTAGAAAGCGACGACGTTTCGACCGACCCAGGAAGCGGCGGTAGTGTTGGAGGAGCCGATTGCGATGAGCTGGTTGTTGGGCACGCTGATGATGACCCGGATCTTGGTTTTAGCCAAGGCTTTGAGAATGTCAGGGTCGGCATCGTAGAGACGGATGTGGGTGATTTTCTGAAGCTCGAGAAACGATACGAGCTCGGATGGGGAGAGCAGATTCGAAACGTCTGTGCCTATATTCACTCCGACAAATGGCTCTTTACTGTCGGTATCCTGGATTTGCTGCTTGAGAGTTGCGTACAATTGCGAAGATTCAGCTGCTACAGAAAACAGGGCATTGATAAAAATTGTTAAATTGTAGTTAATACTCTTTGATAGTTGAAGTTTGAGATATAGAGTGTAAAGGTGTTACCTATGGAAGATGTGGAGAGTAGTAGAGTGAGGAGGAGTGAGAAGAAGAAGAAGTAGAGAGTTGGGAGGTGGAGGTTAGTGAATGCCATTGGAGAGGAGGTTGAGGTTGAGCTTGGCTGGTTCCTCTTCTTCCTCTGCTGCTGCTTCTGGTTCAGCTGCTATAGAACCTTGCATTATCTTCTCAAACTTTCCTATCTATTTTTGTGGGTCTTTAACTTTCTTCTTATAGTAGTATTTATTTCTCTTCTGGGTTTTGGTTGTTGACCCAAAGAGATTTCAGTGTGGAGAGAAGAAGGGAAGACAGTGATGATGCAAGAGTGGGTTTTGGGGGGTTACAAGTGAAATGTCTGGAATGGCCCTATAGTAGGATTTAGGAAGAAATAAAGAGGGTTGTTGCAACTTTCCTTGATTCTTTTCCCCCAAACAAAAAAGTTGAAAACTTGAAATGGAAGAACTTTAAGAATGTCATTAAACACCAACATTACAGGTTTAGTACTTTTTTAAGTAAATAGATTTTCAGTTTCAAACTTGAAATGGAACTGAAATGGAACCAAAAAGAACTTGATATGGAACTGAAGCACATGACATTATGACACAATGACACACTGCAAATATTTATAGTGCTTCAGTTCAATAATGGTGTCAAAGCAGTAAAAATGGGAGAGACAATGCCAGCCAAAAATGCAGAAGCAGTGTTCTAGTGTGGTTGAAACAGAACCAGAGAGCATCTCCGGTACTGGAAACACCAGAGAAGTATTGAGTCACGAGCACAAGTAAGAGAAGTGGGTCACCAACAAATGCCTTATAGATTTGATAAAACAAAGACTCAATGTCAGATAAGGTTTCTGTAATAATTTTCGTTTTGATTCTTTATTCAAACAGAGTGCATTCCTCATTAGAGAACATATAGTGCTGACCTCTAATCTGATATAAAATTCTTAGTGTGCATTCCCCATTAGCCAAAAGGGAATGTAAAATCTAGTTCAACAAACATTCTGGGTATTCTCAACTGTAACATAGAAAGCTAATACTGTATTTCAATTTCTGTTGAAACAGCTATGAATATGTGTATTGATGGATTATAATAAATAGTGAGAGTAGAGAAATCTAGAGCCCACCAGTGAGAACCCAGCAATAATTTAACTCTGATTTCTAGCATAACAAGAGTAACATTCTGGTACCATACCCCATAAGTGAAAGGAACTTGCACAAGATTGAAACTTGCAAGACAAGGAAAGTGAATACTCTGAAATATGATACATTCAACAAGAAACATACTTTCCACTTCGACATTCAAAACTGACTCATCATACAAGACGATCTCTACCCCAAAAGAAAACCCAAAACAACACAAAGACCTATACTTTGAACATTCAAGCTTAAACAATCAAGCTTCCCTTTCAGTAATTTTGTCAAGCAGCTATGGGAAGGTCTATGTTCCAATCCATTAAAAGTCAAAATTTATACATACAAGCACCATTGACACAAGTCACACAACTAGTACTACACTTGTGACAAATTCAACAAAGTTCGTCTCATAAATTATATATAACATCTAAAGAGAGTTCAAGTTGTCATTCTTTGGTACATGAACCGTTGCTGGTGCCGGCATCATTAGTTTGGTTCGGGTTGATCACGCTTAAGGGGACATTGTCGACGCCAGTGGGTGATACCGCAACAGTTGCAAGACCTATCGGCAGAATGAGACTGTGCATGAGAGCCATTAGTATGAACACCAATTGTGCAACATGGATGATAACCAAATCGCTTTGCTTTTCTCTTTAAAGGAAGACAAGGCCGGTACCAGCTACTTTGTTTCTGTTCCACAGAAGGCACAAATGATCCTTCTAGCTTGATGCCTTCCTTTTCTAATTTTTCTGTTAAGGCCCCAAAGTATTCTAAATCTGTTCGTCAGAAAACAAAAAAATCATCAGGGTATAAATTCAACAATTCACATAAATTATAATTGAACCAAAACAAAACAACATACATGAAACCGAGACCAAACCCTGGTCCCAGAGATGTTCAGATAAGCCGCCTCTCGGCCTCTCCCACCGTCGGCGATCTTCCAGGTCCAAATCCGCTATGCGTCTCATGTACATCGTCATGGTTGAAACTGAGGGTTTCTATGGCTATTTTTTTTTTTTTTTTTGGCTGTGAAAAGGATCAATTGGCTTTTCCTTTTTATACACGTTTCCCAACTTGGGCTGGTTTCTGTTCAGGGCTGGGCGTTTTAAGTCCGTCCTTTTTGGGTCAAATTGGATGGGGAGGCCCGTCATTTCTTTTTACAAGTTCTACGAAGGCCCTTTCTTGTATTTTTATTTGATAGGACTTGATAGTTGAAGTTTGAGATAAAGAGTGTAAAGGTGTTACCTTTAGAGGATGTGGAGAGTAGTAGAGTGAGGAGGAGTGAGAAGAAGTAGAGGGTTGGGAGATGGAAGTTAGTGAATGCCATTGGAGAGGAGCTTGAGGTTGAGCTTGGCTGGTTCCTCTTCCTCTGCTGCTGCTTCTGGTTCAGCTGCTAGGGAAATGTCTGGAATGGCCCTTGTAGGATTTAGAAAGGATCTTAGAGAAATAAAGAAGGTTGTTGCAACTTTCCTTGATTCTTTTCCCCCAAACAATGCTGGGCAATAAAGTTGAAAACTTGAAATGGAAGAACTTTAAGAATGTCATTAAACACCTACATTACAGGTTTAGTACTTTTAATGTCTTTAAACACCTAAATTACAGGTTTAGTACTTTTTAAGTAAATAGATTTTCAGTTTCAAGCTTGGAATGGAAGCACTATATGGCACATTGCAAGGAAGTCTTAGATGAAACAGAGCACTGATAATTGGAGCATAATATTTATACCAGTCTGCTGTAAATAATGGCGTCAAAGCAGTAAAAATGGGAGAGACAATGCCAGCCAAAAATGCAGAAGCAGTGTTCTAGTGTGGTTGAAACAAAACCACAGAGCATCTCCGGTACTGGAATCACCAGAGAAGTAGTGAGTCACGAGCACAAGTAAGAGAAGTGGGTCACCAACAAATGCCTTTTAGATTTGATAAAACAAAGACTCGATGTCAGATAGGTTTATGTAATTTTCGTTTTTATTAATTCTTCTTCAAACAGAGTGCATTCCTCATTAGAGTAAGTTCTTACTGACCATATAGTACTGACCTGTAATCTGATATAAAATTTGAGTGTGCGTTCCTCATTAGCCAAAAGAAAGGATTAGTATTAGTTTCTTTATTTATTGCTTGAGGAAAGGGAATGTAAAATCTAGTTCAACCAACAATCTGGGTATTCTAAACCGTAACATAGAAAGCTAATACTGTATTTCAGTTTATTCTGTTGAGACAGCTATGAATACGTGTATTGATGGATTATAGAAACATGAACTATGACAATACATATTGAGAGTAGAGAGAGAATCTGAGCAAATTGGCATACGAGTACCCAGCAATAATTTAACTCTGATTCTAGCTTTACAAGAGTAACATTCTGTTACCACACAAGACTGAAACTTGCTAGACAAGAGAAGTGAATACTCTGAAATATTTTACATTAACAAGAAACATACTCTTTCCATTTCAACATTCAAAACTGACTCATACAAGACGATCTCTACCCGAAAAACCCCAAAACAACACAATACCTATCTGACCTGAAGGAACTGCAACTTAAGGTGAGAATACACGGTAAATACAGAGCATCCCACAAGACGAAAACACAAGCATGATACAATTTCTTGTCATAGATTCAAAGTAGAATCAATGAAGCATTATCTTTCAACTCCACTGGTTTGCCAACTGAATGTTGACTACACCTTTGAGGTATGGAGGGATGACTTCCGGAATTACTAGGCTAGTTTCTATAAGCATTTCAAAAGTTCAATTACCGAAGGGCATTGATGAAAGCCATCAGCGAATCAACATCCCTCTTCTCTGATGGGTACTTGATTGGCCGAGAAGAGTGTTTTGGGAAGAAGAGTATTGTAGGGAAGCTTCCAAGTTGGAGTTCTTTCTGGGCATACTCCTTTTGGTCACCATCTGCTCTGAACTTTCCTACCTTCACACCACTCCCTGCCAACTTGTTGGCCAACTCATCGTATGATGCTTCCATTCCCTGACAGAATTGGCACCATGGCGCATAGAGTACTACAATCCATGGTTCTTGCCTGTTCTCAAGTCTTGCCAAATTCTCTATTCCAGGCCGGCTCAAGGTGACCAAATTCTGGGAAGTGAAAATGTCAGCAGTGGCTGTTCCGTTGGGATTGGCAGCTCCATTTTCTTGACCTTCTTCCTGTTTGAGATTGCCTTTGTGAAGACCGCACTCCTTTGCCTTGGCATCCTCCCACCACCACCTTCCTTCTCTCTCATGTTGTCCTGGTAGGACTGACCTTGTGCATGGCTCACAACCTATTGAAATGTATCCCTGGGAGTGCAGTGAATTCACAGGAACGTTCATGGCACGAAGGAAGTTCCATACATCAGCACCCTGGACATTTGCAACTGGATTCCACTTGACAAGGCTGCCAGCCCCACCATCCAAACCCTCAAAAACAGGGTCAACCTGGACAACAGGAACTTCAGACCTGGTACCTGGAGATTGATCTTTCCTTTGGCCAGTGATCCAGGCACGCAGACCCTTAAGGGCTCTCCGGAGGGGTCTCACCTTCCTCACACGGCAGCATTCCTGATGCCCGTCCTCATAGAAAGAGAACAGCCCTTTGCTCCTTACTAGTGCCTGAACTTCAACAGAATCTGGAAACATGTACTCAATGTGGATACCATAGTGCTTCTCAACTGTGTCAAAAAACTGATATGTTTCTGGGTTCAGCCTCCCAGTATCCAAACTGAACACCCTGTAGGGTCTACCAGTTAAATGTGCATACTCTATCAAAGCAACATCCTCAGCTCCACTGCATAAACAGAGATCTTTGTTATTAACGAAAATGAAACAGCTACTATTTAAGCAATTCTCAGAAGGTATAAACTATATTAAGCCACTTACAGTTAGCTAAGGTCAACATAAAACTTCATACAACATTTCTTCATACTAGGAAATGGCAACCAAATCTCAAGCATCATTAGAATGTAGCGCTAACTTTTAAGTCTCAAGGGTTTTACCGTGACACATCAGCTAAAGTGCCGGCTTTTATCAACAATCCCACCTCATTCTCAATAATGTGTGCACAAGCATGTACTTTTACAATAAAACAAGTCCTAAAGGCAGGTCTCATTGACAATGCTTTATTATTACTCTAAAACAATTGCCCCATTCAATTTATGATCAGTTATCACTATTCCTTATAATAATCATTCAAATTAAAGTCTCAGTCATGCTAGGACTATTGCAATCACAAAACGGAACATTCAAATCCTTCATATAAAAGACATTCACATGCCACACTTCACTACAATTCTTTCATTAAACCATGTCCTGGCCTTAAAATCTTAATCCGAAATCTCAAACTGACACATTAACACAACAAATTGTTCCACATTTCACAATCAATTTCACTAATTCTCATCGAAACAAGACAGTAATCGATTCGAGCAAATGAACTACCTGAAGGCAATAGCAATGTCGTTGCCGAATTTCTCAAGCGCCTTGTCCATAATCTGAAGAGGAGAAGCACTCTCAAGCTCCTTAGCCAATTGCTCAAAGTCCTGAACCTCCACTTTCTCAACCTCCTCTGCAAAAACAAAATCCAACCTCAGTCAAAACCACCACACAATCAACCCTAAAACCAAACCACACGATTCATAATCCACATCAAAATCCTCACCTGGCGCCACAACCGTCGCCGCGAGCGGCACAATCGAATCGCTCCGCTTCGGCTGAGCATTCACAGCCTTCACCGAGCTCCACCTCTGCGAAGAATACATCACCGCTTGACTCGGCACGCGAAACGAGCCTAAATGCGGAGCTGCAAAACCCTAACTCAATCAATTCCGGTTCAAATTTAACCAAACCGAAAACACAAAATGTGATTAGCGATCAAATCTCTGTTACCTTTGATTTCCGACGAGAAGCTCCGAGCAGAAATCGCAGTGGAAGACGAAGAAGAAACAGCTAGAGCCATTTTGGTGTGAAGAAAATTGGAAATTTGAAAGAATGGAAACTTGCTTCAGGTAAAATTGAGAGATGGAATGAATTTGAAGAAGAATCTTGGTTTTTAGAATGAATGGGGTTTGTAATTGTTTATATAAAGGGTGAGATTAAAGGGGCGGCCTTTTAGGTTCATTGAACCTGGACGTGATTTCGCGCCCTCCTCTAACCGAAATAGTATTTGCGCTTACGTGGCTTGCCGTTACTGGTGGACTCTGTTTGCTCTGTCATCGCTTTCGTCACGTGATTGTGGTGGGCCCCTAGGCACCTGGACCCTGTGGTTGAGACGTAATCGAGGACGAGAGCCCAGCCCGCCCTTCCTTCCCTCTTCCTCGTCGGACTCTCCTGGTCTTTACATTTTTTTTTCGAAAACCGATAACATTTTCGGCGGTGTATCTTCACATACATGTATGGATAATTAGTATTAAAAAAATATTATAAAAATATAGTAATCAAACATATGAATTGTTAAAAACAGTTAAGATTACGTTATGTAAATACACATTTTGCATACAAATTTCATACAAAAAATTTCTATTAAAATCCCTAATAATTCTTAGTCTTCTCATTTTCAGAGAAAGAAATTAACAAATTTCAGATCAGACATTCGAGTTGCTCTGGATATTTGATGGTAACGGTGATTGGGATTGGTATTTGACCTAATGATTGGTTGTGCTTGCCTTTCCTTTTGATTCTTATTTTATTTTGTTGTAAAGTAACAAATTTTTGCATCGTGTGGTGGACGTGTAAAATAAAGCATACGTAAAGAAAATAACGAAAGAAGTTTGTTTATGTGGATAGAAATAGTATGGAAGGTTTATGTGGCTATAAGGTCTTTGGTCTTATTGGATTTTTAGTTCTTGGAATTAATCAAAGCATACAATAAGCATTTGGTGCTAGTATATTCGATACCAGTGGATGGAATAATATTTCTAGGCAATTGGATGCAGATTTGCCAACCAGCAAATTTTTGACTGGTCATGGCACCACCCAATCATCTCTCTCTCTCTCTCTTTCTCTCCCTCTCTGTTCTCTCTGTTTCTCTCTCTCTCTCTCTTTCTCTCTCTATCTCTCTCTCTCTTGATTGGGTGGTGCTCATGACCAGCAAAATTTGTTGGTTGGCAAATCTGCATCTAGGCAATTCGAGCTCTTTGTGGCAATATGCATGTCATGTAACTAATATATTGTGTTTGATGTAACCGTAGTCCACCCATTTGGATCGAAAATTTTGTTCTTCTTTCTCTAACATTTTGAATTGACTAATTTCGGTCAAATACACATCGACGTTTTAGCTCAAATGACACATATTGTATGGTCATTTGTGAAAAATTTTCTTCTAACAAAAGTAAGTATATCATGGATAAGAAGATCAACCATTCAACCTATGATGACCAAATCGTATTGTGGTTTATGTTAAAGCCTAAAGTATATTATCCCGGGAAGTTACTTTTGCATTCTATGTGGCGAGGATCAAATTATTAGCGGCGGCCGGCAGCCACAAGCCCCATGAATTTGACTCTTGGGGGCTCTGGGAGGATGCAGCATCTGCTTTCCACACGACCGATTTTGTCTTTTTAATGACCCAATTAACAACACCAACTTCAGTGTATATAGTGTTTGCTTTTGTTGGGTGTCCATTGTCCACATTCCATAACACAGAGAGAGAGAGAGAGAGAGAGAGAGAGAGAGAGAGAGGACTCTACGTTCAAGAAGAGATAGAGAGAAGGTTTACGGTTTCAGTGTTTTAAACCGGATCTTAATAAAACGTAACCGAGCCATAATCGGAATTGACATGGTAAGTATTATAGATTGGAAAGCGCGAACACGATAGATCGATAGAAAGAAACGTTTAATGTCAAAGCCGTAAAAAATACTGAAAAAATTCTTCTAGTATTTTAATTTTTTATTTATAACTTGAACAATTACAATATAAGAGGTGAACTAATAAAAATAGAAAACAAAATCCCAGGTACTAAAGAATATTACGCAACTATGCATGTAAATATTTATATACTCAAAATAAGATTTTTGCTTGAAAATTTTGATAAACCGAAAAGAGTAATTTATGATTGATTTCATCATTAACAAAGCCTAGTCTAGAACTAATTTCCGGTATTAAAGTTATTGTTTGATTGATGCATGCTCCAATCCTTTCTTTTTATAATTTTATGTTAAACTTGGCTAAGATTTCGTCCCAAGTGTTTTTTTTAGAGGAATGACGTACGGCCTTGTATTTAATAAAAGAGGAAAATTACATACACTTTACTTATCCCATAGGAGCCACGTAATCAAGCCATGAGACTATCATAGAGTAATAAATGTAATCAACCTATTAAAGTTTGAAAATAAACCAAACGAAATCCGAAACGAAAACGAAAACGAAACGAAACAAAAGACTAATTAGAGAATGATAGCTCTAGGATTGCCCTACACATAGGGAGTGCCCCTAGAATCAAACAGGGATCAGTGTGTGTTCTTTTTCTTTTCTTTTTTCAAATCATTATTGAGAAGATATTCACATCCATGGTGTGATTCGTATCCTTAATAAGATAAAAACAAAACGGTTACCGTAATTAGCACCTACCTTCCTTGAAACCTACGTAACATACAAGTTATGGTAAGTCTCCAGCGCACTGTAAATAAATACTCAATCAATTAGAGCCATACGATTGCTACTGTTTCTTGATCTCCAAGTCATTATCAACGGCCACGATCGCATAAACAACTAACCTAGTTTCTTTCTCAAACTCTCTATATAAGCAGCCACCCCCTTTATACCCTCTTTACCCTAATACCGCCGCTGCTCAAGTTCTCCGTCATTGTAAGAGATGAAGGTGGTTGCTGCTTATATGCTCGCCGTTTTGGGTGGCAACGCCAGCCCCTCCGCCGATGATGTTAAGAAAATTCTCGGATCAGGTAATTCTATTCGATTGTATTGAAACTTGATGTGTTTTGTTTTGTTTTAATTCGATCATGTAGGTCAAATTACTCTCAGGTCGTGTTTGTATCTCCGAATCATTGAATTATTATTATCATCACATTCACACAATAGTTCTTTCTGTGTTCTAGTTTTTTTTTTTCCCATAAAAATCATACTATTTTTCTGTTTGGGTTTATGATTATATATCTAAATATTGTCTTCTGTATTTTATAGCTATAGATACAAATTTTGTAGCTGAATTTTGATATATGGTTGAATTAGAAATAACTAGCATGTTGCCAGTGACTTTTATGATCTATAGACTGGACTATCTCTGATAAATCTAATAAAATTTGTTTACAGTTGGAGCTGAAGCCGATGACAATAAGATCGAGTTGCTCTTGTCCCAACTGAAAGGAAAAGATATCACCGATCTAGTTGCTTCCGGAAAAGAGAAGTTGGCATCTGTGCCTTCCGGCGGCTCAGCTGCCGTTGCAGCACCTGCAGCTGGTACTGACGCTGCAGCTCCTGGTCCTGTTGAGGAGAAGAAGGAAGAGAAGGTTGAAGAGGAGGAAGAGGATGATGAGGTTTTAGTCTGATCTTCTGTTGTTGTTAGTCTTTTACTATTGAATAATTGTTCTGATACCTAATTGTTTCTTTCCTTTTTGTGCAGTTCATTTCAAATATCTTTGACGAGGAGTAGAAGAATTACATATGGCTAATTGGCTACCCAGACTTAGTAACTTGTAGGTGGATGTAATGCCATTGAGGGTTTCTAGTCTGTAATTTTAATATTTGGTTTGCTATATTTCTAATGTGTTGTTCCTTTCAATCTGAAGTGTTGTAAGACATCCTTAATATTTCAATTTTAAGTAGTCCTATGCCAGAACTTATATATATTGCACTCTTTATTTCTTGGGCTAATTTTATCACACAATGCTTGGTGTTTGGAATCTGGGTTGCCTTATAAGTTATATGAGATGAGCATCTCCAGCAGTAAAGTTAAATTTATTGTTAAATTTGTCAACATTTAGATTTAAAGTAGCAATTTTTAAACTTTTACTTCAGCAGTATTGCTAAATTGTATACATTAGCTAAGTTTTAGTTAATTGTTTCTCTAAGAGCATCTTCAACAGCTTTCCCATTTTCTTGAAATTCTCAATTTTGGGAAATATAGAGCTATTTTTAGGTCCAACAGCTTCCCCATTCTATTCCCCAAAATGGGGATGAAGAAGAAAAATAAGTCTTCATTCCCCAAATTTGCAGCAAAGTCTTTCTTCCCCAAAATTAAATTTTTCACGTGCTCCAACGAATTTAAGACAACAATAAAATATTTTATTGGGTAGTTTATTGTTACAATGAAATATATAATGTTTTTTTTGTTATAATTAATGATGATATATTATATTTTATTGTTGTATTAAATGCTGAAATCTCTAAAATGGAGAAGCTGCTGGATTTTGATCATAATTTTTTTTAGAGATTTTAGCTTTTGCTTCCCCATTTTAGATAAATTTTGGGGAAGCTGTTGGAGATGCTCTAAGATTGATAAATTTATCAATTTTCTCTATCAATTTCTAAATTTATCAACTTCTTAAGTTTACTGCTGGAGCAAAGATTCATTTAAAAATTCATAAATCTCTAATTTTTTTCAATTTATCAATACTGCTGGAGATGCTAAGTGAGTTTTTGAATTGAGATCATCAGTGGATGGTTTCATGCTAACTTGTTTCAACTAGGGCCCGGGTTACGGATTATTATTCTTGCTTCTGCTGATCCTTCTGGATAGTACAGAAAATGCATTCTAATACATACATTGAGAGAACGAGGGATGCCGGACCTGGTTCCAAATGCTTACCTTAAGATCAGGCACAACACTGTTTAATTATAGAACTCAAGGGAATCTTGCAAAGCATGCCTGTCAATATGTGAACTGTGTTCAAGTCATCGGACATTTTAGTCTCAAATTCGTTCCGTTGCTTAAGGAAGCATACTCGGGAAGCTTGAGGAATTTGAACTGTTTCCATGACTTCCATCGTTTGGTTCTGTGCCTTCCATCTGGACCTATTCTTGAAATGGAGATAAAAGCATCTTCACGATCTTGCAAAGTCCAGCAATCACATAATACTAAGGTGCAGGCTCATTGAGTAGCTAAGGAACTGATGTATCGGTAGAGATTCATAGAACTGATGCCATTATATTTTTAGTTAATTTGTAGTTGGATGTGGTTTTAGACTCCTAAACTTGCTCGAATTTGTTCGAATCGGGTTATTTTCAGTTCACTACTTCACTGCTTAAAGCTAGGTTACTTCGTAAAGTGTTGGTTGTTTAGCCTTCATAAAAAATCTAGGTGATAACTATGGCATTCTCATGACAAACAGGCAAGTCTACTTGGGAATGAACTTGGACTAGTTGGTGATCGATATTGAAGGCAAGAAACTAGCTAGTAACATTTCTATCTGATATCTCTGGTTTCATATTTATGGATGATACAACACTCAGTTAGCAGTCGATGATGACTCTCCATTACCAAAAAGCGAAAGCATTCGATGTGAACATTGTGAATATGTCCCAAAACGATTCGAAATTGAAATTATTCCAGTTAGTGCCAGAAGCTGAGAAAAGGTGGTTCATTGCTCACCATAACTTTATCCTGCGAATAGACCCTTCAATCTTCATCATCTTAAAGTCACTCGTTCGTGGTCCTTTCGATGTTAGAACACCGTCTACCATGTACATTCTATTTGCCATACAATTCAAACAATACGAACTCATATGCAATAGTTGTGATGGTATTAAGATCTGGGTAAGTTACAGTTTATCCTTTTTCATAATAGAATGATCGAGGCCGTCATGTTATTCAGTGTAAAGCTAGTTTAATCTTTTCCTGTTAATCTCTACCCTGTATATTGAATGAGATATAACTGTTCACACTATTAATGCAATACAAGATATAGACATTATTCAAGCTCTTTCAGCGTTTTTCCTTTAAAGTTTTATGCTCTTTCATTCAATAATCCATGATTCTTAGAATCCTATCATGGTATCAGAGTCAGATTTAGCCTTACACTTTTAACAGTTAACACTCTCTCTCAACCATATGCTTAGTAAAACACCCTCCCTCAACCATATGCTTAGTAACAAGCATAATGATTGCTGCAAAGAAACAACCACCAATCTAACATTCAATAGTAGACTACGTACCTTAAACCCTAAAACCAAACCATATTATACACGATCGCAATCATATTCTTGTTAAGATTAGACTTGAATAATTTCAAACTCAAACCGAAACATCGGAGTTGATCATACTTACAAAACAAACAATATTTTCCTTTTCAATAACTTTGAAGGTAATCAAACATTCAAACCTATATATAGTCTAATCTTAACCTAAATTGTTTCATTAACTTCTTCATTTTAGTAAAGAATTAAATCCCTCATCACATTTCATGGGGCAATAGGGCGTGAATATTGCAGTGATGTATAGTGCCGCAAATAAGGTCAAGAACAAAACACGTGTTACTAATCCACTATTCCCCACTGACGTGTACTATTCTCCTATCGCCACGTGGCGTCTGAATGTCCGTTGAAGACATACAGAGACAACCGACGGTCAAATAATGGCGCGACACCGCTCCGTTTATCCGCACCGCTAAAACCACCCGGCAAATCACTTTCCATATCTCACAGACACCTCCGATTGGCCACTTTCACCCGATCACCTATAAATGAACCTCGAAGTTTCTAGTGTATAGATCACCCTACATTTCTCACTCTCACACTGAAAGAAAAATGGCCGAGACTGAACCCAAATCCGTCGCTCCGGAGCTTCTGGAATGGCCCAAGAAGGACAAGCGCCGCCTCCTCCACGCCGTCTACCGCGTCGGCGACCTCGAGCGCACGATCAAGTAAATGTTTGATCTCTCTCTTGTCCTATAAGATTTCAGTTTCTCCTGATTGATCCTGGTGATTTTTCTTCAGGTTTTACACTGAGGCTCTGGGGATGAAGCTTTTGCGGCAGAGGGATATCCCGGAAGAGAAGTACTCCAACGCTTTCCTCGGATTCGGGCCCGAAGAAACCAACTTCGTTGTGGAGCTCACTTACAACTACGGCGTCACTTCCTATGATATCGGCACCGGGTTCGGGCACTTCGCCATCGCCACTCCTGATGTAACGATGAACAAACTCAAATTGGGGGATTTAAATTGAAATTTTTTCGGGCGGTGTTGTGTGTATGGGTTTGTGATAGATTTGGATTGGTGGTTTTTAGGTGTACAAATTGGTGGAGAATATTCGTGCTAAGGGAGGGAATGTGACTAGAGAGCCTGGTCCGGTTAAAGGCGGGAACAGTGTGATCGCGTTTGTGAAGGATCCTGATGGTTACACTTTTGAGCTTATTCAGAGGCCTCCGACTCCTGAGCCGCTTTGTCAGATTATGCTTCGTGTTGGTGATCTTGATAAGTCAATCAGCTTCTATGAAAGGGTAATGCTTTTGCGCCGATGTGTAATTTGATTTGGTTAGAGTGAAGATGTTTGGTGTGCTTTGTTCTGTAACTTAAACAAGAATCAAACTTTAAATAGTTTAAATAGATGTTGTATTTGATTTCACCACAACTAGCTGTATGTTTCAATCTCACTAGTTTTGAGTTTTTGGAGTCCGATTGCATTACTTTAGCTAGCACAATAGTTTAAGATCCAAGTATTAGCATTCTGCACAGTGGATTACTGTGATTTGTTTATTGATCTCTACTGTTTCTCGGCATTATGTCTATGCAGGCATTAGGATTGAAGCTTTTGAGGAGGATTGAGAGGCCTGAGTACAAGGTAAAATCCTTTTCTCCATTACATACTGTTTTAGCAAGATGTATATGAATTGGTTATCATGTGATTTAAAATTTTAAGTATGAGAGACCTTATTGAAAGTTTCCTATTGTCTCTTATTTATTGGATACATTTTACAGTACACCATAGCTATCCTCGGATATGCTGAAGAAGACAAGACAACTATTTTGGAGCTGACTTATAACTATGGTGTGACTGAATATACCAAGGGGAATGCGTATGCACAGGTAATTCACTATTTCTATCATGTGCTCTCAGATTACTCTTGAAGTTCTATTTACTAAGAAATTTCTGCCTTTCTAATACTTATTTATCAATCCCAGATTGCTGTTGGAACTGATGATGTATACAAAAGTGCCGAGGTTGTCGACTTGGTTACAAAAGAGCTTGGAGGAAAGATAACAAGACAGCCTGGACCAATTCCAGGACTCAACACCAAGATTACCTCTTTCCTGGACCCAGATGGTTGGAAAACTGTAAGTTTTCACTGTGTACTGCTGCTTAGCGTTTTCTCTGGTTGATTGATTTTGGAAGTAATGCTGTTGAAATAGGATAGACGAGTGCTGTGTTACATGTGTACTTGGGGGCGTAAATTTCTGTCTAGGAGTTGATTTTGGAAGCACCGCTCTCTAAATTGGATACATGATTGCTTTATTGATTGCATACATGGTGCTTGACCTTCTGTCATTTGCTTGGTTCTGGTAGCAATGTTATCTTGCATGCGTGGATATTAATGCTCAAACATTATACGTTGTAGCTAAGTTATTGTGTTTCTTACCCTGTTGTTTGCCGTTCTTTGTATAAAGATAATCTCATAATCATTAACATTTGTGGGGTCGAGGAGTGGGAAGGGCAGCTTAAAAGATTGAAGTTCTGAGCTAAAACATGTGATCTGCATGTTGTGAGACAATGGGGCTGTATTTGTTTATAACCTGTTTCGTATGTATCTGGCTTGTTGGTGTAATATATATGTAGTTGTTGCACTACTCAATGTTCCATCCCTTTTTTTCTTCTAGGTTTTGGTTGACAATGAGGACTTTCTCAAGGAGCTGCAGTAAGCAAGAGTGATTGTGTTAAGTGGAGTATCCGAGTAGTCCTTTCTCATATGAATAAGATATAATCCAGCTTTCTATGTTAGTAGTGGCCAGTATTGGCCATCTGAATGTCATTATCTGTTTGAGTGGTTTTCAGTTGTAATAGGCGTGTTGCATGACTTTCTGTCTATTTTGAAATGGCTGTTAGTGTTGCTCTCTGCCTTCTTTAATATGATTGTCACTACGGTTGCCCGAGTTTATGTAGTACTATCTCTAGTCATTTTGTTAACCTGTGTGAATTGTTAGTTTATAGTAATTTAAAGCAAAATTAAAAACAAATTTCTGACAAAAATTTCAGTATTAGCTGCCTTGATCAGCAATCAACACAAGACTCTACATTTTTTAATGTTATTCCTTTTACTTGGAGGAGTCCGACACCTCTCTCTGCTCAAACTACATTTTCCAGCACCATTCCTTTTACTAGTAGGATTTCCTTCAGCTTTTGCATCTTAGGTTCTTTTCCTTGTTGAGAACTGTAACATGATCTATATAATAATACCAAGTCAATTGAGTGCCTGTTTATTCACAACATTACACATGGGAAAGACCATAGGTGAAATCAAACATCATAGTTTAGGGTTTTCCGAGTACAATGTTCATCATCGATCAAGCATGGTTCCACCTCACCACCCAGACAAGTTCTCCACACAGCCGCGAATGATGGAGGAGATGAGCGCAGGAGAAGAATCCAGCAGCAGCACCAAAGCGGCGAAGGAGGAGCTCAGCCTCAAATTTTTAAACTCTCTGAGGGACTTCCCACGGTTCAAGGACTATCAGAATCTCATGAAAGAGTTCAGAATCAACAAAGATATGGCCAGTATGGCCGAGAAGATGGCGGAATTGTTTCAAGGGCACTCGGAGCTGATTGCAGGGTTCAATCAATTCTTACCAGAGAGGCTTCAAATTACCATACCTAAGCTAGTTTGTCAAAAGAGGAAGCGCAGGGACGATACTGCTAGTGATAGTAATGATGGTGTTGATGATGCTAGAGCCAAGGGTTCTAAGATTCGGAAAGTTACCGGGTGCGAGAACAAGACTAAAGAAAGGTTCTGCAACGAAGATATGGTAGTTTGTCAAAAGAGGAAGCGCATGGACGATAGTGCTAGTGATAGTAATGGTGACGTTGATGCTAGAGCTAAGGGTTCCAAGATTCGAAAAGTTACCAGGTGCGAGAACAAGACTATAGAAAAGTTTTGCAACGAAAGTGATGATGATCACCATGGTCACCAAGCGAAGCGCGATGATGATAGTACCACTGATAGTGATGAAGATGAATCTACAGAATCTAAACTTGAGAAGGTCATTGCTTTTGTGAACAAGGTGGAGGAAAGGTTTCGTGACAACAATGATGGTGTAGAGCTTTTCTTGGATATGGTCTGCAAAAGAAGCAAATCATCACCCAATAGGTCTACCGATGCTGATGAAGAAGAGCTTCAGATTTACAAGAAGGTTGTAACACTTTTGGGAGATCACCATGACTTAATTGATGAGTTCACCCAGTTCTTAACCGAAGTGCCTAGAATCGACTCCATCATCGACTTCAACAAGTGCAAGAGAGGCACTCCAAGCTACCGTCTGTTGCCAATGAATTTCCCTATTCCTGCTGCTACCGGGAGATCGGAGCTAGCTCATAAAGTATTGAATGATCGTTGGATATGCGTAGACACCAGTCCTAGTACTTCTAGTTCTACTTCAAGAAGACGAAGCCGTAAATCGCAGCATGAGCTAGACCTATTAGACTGGGAAGAACAAATGTGTGAAAATAGAGTGTGGGAAGAGAATGTGGAGTCGGCCTTATGTACTATCGAAGCACTAATAGAAAAGAATCAAAAGATGCACACCATGAGTCCGAAGAAGAAAATTTGTATCAAAAAACGTCGGTCACATGTGAGTTTGATCAGGTGCATTATCAAATTTTATGGGTGTGAAATGATTGATGCTGTGAACAACAACATCCAAGTGGAATTGCCTGTTTTATTAGAACGATTGAAGCAGAAGAAAAAAGCACTGAGACGAAAGCTTTCTGATATAGAACAGAAATGGGCTTACTTATTTCCCAATTGAGTAACGTCGACGTTGTTAAGTGCAGGTAAAGTTTCAAAGCTTACATTGTAATGATCTGCAGAGTTACTGAGCAATTCTTTGACAATGCGTAGACAGCAATTCCTGCTGTTCTAAGAGGAGCTCAGACTGAGACTTTGATTGAATTAAGGGTGGGAAGAAAACAGAGGTTATAGACTTGCTAGCTAGCTAGGAGCAGCAATGTACAGGGCTTGTTCTTAAGCAAAGGTTATAGACTTGTAGCCTAAGAAGAAGAAGATTTTTTTGTTTTGTTCTTTGGATGATGAAAAAAGTACATGATTGAATGATTACCTTCTTGAAATTTTATTTTTACACTGGCTTTTTAATCCAATTATCCTCCGATCAAAATAGAACTCAAATAAACTCAGGCCAAACTACAAACAAACTCATGCAGATTCTTTAAGCTAGGTGACCAAAACAGATTCATTAACAGCAAAAGAAAGAAGCAAAATAGGCAATGCATGATTTTACTGCACAACGTTTACTCAAGTGTCAGCATAGGCTGCATAGCTTAAGTATAGCTTAACCCCTTTTAACAGGCAATGTACAATCAACAACTTAAAACACAAAATTATTCAAACAATCTATGTAGATTTCGGTAAATTATTAGCTCGATCGATCTCCTAACTAAACAAGGAAACTCCGCGCCTGACAACATTTCACAATGGACCATTGATCCTTTTACTTGTAGGATTCTTTCACCTTCTCACTTTAGGATTTCTTTTCATCTACGGATTGGCCCTCTGCTAGAAAGTGAGGTGAGAGCATATATATTCAATTCACTCTATTTCTTCTTAGTTTTCACAGATAAAACAACAGGTGATCATATCAGTTGTTCATACTTTGGGTTTTCAGTTTTAAGAGTTGTTCATCATGCTTCGATCAGAAATGGTTCCTTCTCGACAGAAACAAGAGCACTCGGATGAAAAATCAAGGAAGGACTGCATCGAATTTGTAAAGACCTTGCAGAACTTCAACTCCTATGTCTACCAAGAGTTCGTCCATCTCATGAAAGACTTCAAGCCAGAAAGTGATGACTGTATTAAGGCATTGAAACACAAGGTGAAGGAATTGTTTGAAGGGCGACCGGATTTGATATTAGGGTTCAATGCCTTCTTGCCTAAGAGACATAAAATCAACGTCCCAATAATCCCAGTGAAAGTCCAGATCAACAGGAGACTCCCAAGAGTACTTTCTCGAAAGAGAAAGCGCTGCAATGATGCTAGTGATCATGTTTATGGTGCTGGATCTAATGATTCCAAGCTTCAAAAAGTGATCGATTTTGTGAACAAGGTTAAAGATAGATTTCATAACCACGATAATGAGGAAGGTGAGGATGTGTTTCAGTCCTTTTTAGATGTTTTCTTGAATAATCACCGCAAAAGAAACAAGTTGTCACCCAGTAAGTCCATCACTGCTGATGAAGATGAGCTTCAGATTTACAAGAAGGTTGAAGAACTTTTTGATGGCCATCCAGACTTAATTGATGAGTTCACCAACTTTTTACCAACAGTGCCTTTGCCTACACTTTCCTCAGTCATTGATTCCGCTAACTACTGCGAGACTTGCACTCCAAGCTACCGTCTTCTGCCAGAGAATTTCCCCATTCCTGCTGCCACCAAAAGATCGAAGCTTACTTCTCAAGTATTGAATGATCGTTTGGTATGCGTTCCTAGTACTACTTCAAGAGGAGGAGGAGGACGAAACACACAACAATACAAGTCCGGGTGGGAAGATAAAAGGTTCGAAGTTGATAGGAAGGTGAACACTGTGAGGTCAACCCTAAAGAGCATCAGCGCGCTGATGGAAAAGATCGAAAAGGATTGTCCATCAAAGATCTATGTCGAAGATCATCTCACCGAGCTGAATTTGAAGTGCATTCAGAGATGTTATGAAGAGCAAGGGATGAAGGCCATGGATGAGCTGAGAAAAGATATTCGAGGGGCTTTGCCCTTGTTGATGAAAGGGTTGAAGCTACAGGAAGAAAAACTGAAACAACACCGATCAAGTCTGAACCGAAAGTGGGCTTGTCATGTTCTTAGTTGCAGGTAGATCTCATAGTTTACATGATAATTGTGCAAGTAGAGTTTCAGAGCATCTGTGAATATATGTATCTACTGCTTAGGCTCCAAGTTGATCTACACAGAAAGGCTCGTAACTTGAGCATCTAGGTAGGCGAAGCCGGTTCCTATAATGAAAAGAATTTGATGTATTTAGCATGGACGTACTGACTCAATGATTTCCTTTGTCACTGACTTTTCCTATTCAAATATGTCTGCATTTGGTTGGCCCTAAATCCTTCTTAGCATAACAAACACAGTTCATTGGCATTAACATACTCACAAAAGATCAATCTACGAAAGATATAAATGCAAATGAGAATAGATAGACTCTTCTGGGTGCAAATGATTATAAGCAGTACCCCCATAAGACCAAGGTACTTTCATCATGTAAAACCTTAAGGTAAAATGTCAAGTTCCACATTTTGAAAAGCATTAAAACCATCTCCCTTCTGTAGTCAGTAACTTAAAACATACAAGCCACAAGGATAGGCAGATGAACACCCTTTAGCTTGCGCCCTCTGTAGTAAGATATAAAATGAGATTCCACAAAACAGTACACCTACTCGGCAAACAGTACACCTCCACTCAGAGGATAGAAAAAATTATGAGGATTCTAGAAGAAATGAAGCTTTGAAAGTAAGTTTCTAATTCAAAGGATTTTATATCCTCATTGGAAGCTCCTCACTTGGCCTCACGAAATCTTTTCTAGTTCAGCTAAATATATGTACAACATTGAAGATTGTACGCATGTCTGGCATTTCTTCTATGGAATTTTGTCCATCGGATAGCAGCCAAGAACACGAAGAAACCTTGCAAATTCCTGTAGCAAAAAGAGAAAAAAAACGCCATTATATCACTCCTCTCTTTCTTCACTCTAATTACTAGGCAGTGAACAGTCATCAGTCATAAAAAGTGAGAGAGAGAGAGAGGAGAGAGAGAGAGAGAGAGAGAGAGAGAGAGAGAGAGAGAGATTATTCCTAACAACACAGTACAAACCACGCTTTGTAACATTTATAACAGACTGACCTGCAAATGTCCCAAAGCATATTGGGCACGCGGATCTGCCATAGATGCTTCAAAGTCAATGTAAAAGAGGTAATCAAAGTACCTGGCAAGACAAAAGAGTCGATTTTTAAAATGGGGCTTTTCTTGTTTTATCTATAGACCCCTCGCATGACTCCAAATCTAAGGTTCTTCATCTTAGTTTGGTTCTCATAATATGCATAACACAGTAACGATTCGGTCAGTATTTTGACTTCTGTTTTTGTGAATTTTTTTTAGTGTGATTTGGAGCTTTCTAATGCAATAGTTGTATACACTCACTTGGCACTTCCTTGATTAGAATCATCAACAACCCTTAATGGACGTTGTTTCTGGGGGCGACTTTCAATCTGAAATTGCTCCAAAACAAGAAGAAATAAGTAAAAGAGATATGTGAAAGCATAAGAAAAGAGAGATTTTAACCGAGGTTACCTTTGTCAGATTAATGCCCCTCAGAGCAAACACTGCCAAGGCTTTAAATAGTACACCAGGACCTTCTTCGAGAGTGAAAACGACACTTGTCTAGGAGCAAAGTTATACATAATTCAGTACATTAATGAAAAACATGGATAGATGTCAATACCAAATAAAGAATTAAACCTTGTATTGCCTCTCAGTTCCTGGTATTATTGGTTCTCTCGCAAGTATCAGAAAGCGAGTAATATTATCGTCATCATCCTGTCCAGTGCAAAGCAGGAGTAAACTGAATGAAGATCAACTTTCTATCTCACAACAACTTACATCTTAAATTATTTATTAAAAAGTAAATGCTATCTAGTGTAAAATTAATGAACAACAGAGGGTGATGCAGCTTTGCTCTTTGCAATCACCTTTTAATGAGATGTAAATGCTCCAAAAAAAAAAGCAGTTTAGACATGTGTAACTCAGGGGAAAACTTGGAATGGAATTGCTTTACAGACATCATGCTAAACTAAATTCTTGACACAATGGTGAATACAAACATAAATGTGGTTGGTTTTTACCATACTGAACCCAAAATACCAAAAAAAAAAAAAAAAAAAAAAATACATATTTGAATAATAGTCTTTACTTGAATTTTATCTGACAGAATCTGAAGGCCATAGATTTCTGCAGCTCGAGAACTTGCAACAGCACCAGTATCTCTTACGCCAGTTGAGGCCACCATCTGTACAAAATGTCAGTCATTAGACTTTGAACAGCTTTTTTGCCTTTCCTAGTGTACTTTTTGATGAAACAAAGATAACAGCAATGACAACCTGCGCAGCGAGAGCAGTGTCGTCGGTATTGACTCGGACGATACCTAAGCTGCTTAGTGTCATCTCACATTGAGCAAGAGCCTGCAAGCGCAAATATCCGCAACAAAACTTTGAAGACCTGGGTCTTTCATTTCAAAGATTAGATTGTACATATGCATGCATGTGAAAAAGTACTTCATGCCAATCCAAATTGTGAGCTCTATCCATCGTGAAAATTTGGTGTAGCAAATGGGCACTTTGATGGGACAATGATGAGCATTCATGCCATATGTACTGGACATGCCAGATAGTACATACACCAAATAAAAAATAAAAAATACTAATAAGTGAAAGACCAACCTGAGGATGGCTTAGAACACATTTTAGTTCCTCTTTTTCTACACCAGGCAATCCCAAGAGGCAATGGTTCACTAGAAGTTGTACCTCTCCCACAATGTGCAATCTATGGCGAAGAAGCAAGTCATAATTCCTGTGAATGCTTCCAGCAACAGAATTCTCAATAGGAAGAACTGCTTTATCCACTAACCACAGTTCAACGGCCTGTTACATATAAAGGCAACTATCACAATCTGTTAACATGATTGAAAATATTCAATGGATTTCACAAAAATAAAAGGTAGAAAATTCAGTCAAAGATTGGTTGACCTTGAATGCAGCTTCAAACTGGTCACATGGAACAGTTTCACACTTCGGGTAAGCTTTCAGGGCAGCAGCCTCACTATATGCCCCTGGTAATCCCTACAACAGGCAATATTCAGCATTACAACAAAAAGCAAATTGGAAACACCAAAGAGAATGCAACTAATAAGAAGGGCGCTACCTGATAAGCAACTCTAACTTTTGAACCATCATTTGGTGAAGGAGAAATATCAGATGCTGTCAATGGTTCTGCAGTTAATCATATTCAACCTTTGAGGTGAGAGAATGCAACATTTGTAAGAAAATAAATAAATGATCACAGCATGAAGCAAATTACTAGGCCACAGTAATATACATGATTGTAAGGGTTTTGACCTATTTTGGACCTGAAATAGATTCGAATACATATCTAATAAATTTGGCTTCATATATGCAAGTCCTATGTAATCCCAGAGAACCAATATGAGAATACTATTTCCAAGAGTGACCGAAACTTGGGGGTATGACATATTAGCTATATGATAGTGGAAATTCTTCTAGTCCTCACCTGTTATGTCATAAATTAGATGCATTTTGCTCTTAATTCATTGCATAAAAGGTTCTTAATTTCTTTTGATTCAGTCCATTTGGATAGAAGTTATGCATAGCACTGAAAAATCAAATCAAATCTTCTTCATGAAAAAAGGCTTGTATACCAACACCAATATCAATCATGCAAAGCACAAAGGTATTTATAGTGATGGATTTCAGCTGTAAAAGCCTTTCAAACAACTCAAATTATTCTACATTGCCCTAAAAATTAGTCATATAACTCCTCTATACACCTTTCCACATTCTATAGACTACAAAACACCATTGCATGAACAATTAAAACATCAAATCACTCAAACAAACCACAAAGTTAAGATATTTTTATACATTGCTCCAACAATTACTCTTTGAATACCAATATCAGCTATTACCTGCAAAGACCATTCCATCATGACAATCAAAACATCAAAATGAATCAAACAAACCACGAAGTTAAGATCTTTGGAGTAAAAACTCACTAGGCAGAAGGTTCATATCCTTGTGAAATCCCCTGGCGTCAGTATCCTCAACCCTCTGAATTGCACCAGCAGATTCCATCCCTGGCAAAATTGGCTTCTCATCCTCAACTGGGGTGATAGCTCTCTGAGCCAAAGAAACCCCCAAGCAGCAACATTCCCATTTCCTCAAACTCAAATTCAAACACAACCCAGAAAGATTAGACCTCAAATCTGAAACACCCTGATTAGAAAACAGTGTTGTAGCCTCACCCCAGATAGGAACACCACCCTTCACAGCCATCACCATAAAACTCAATAAAGATCAAAACTTTGAGGCAATCCCAAGGTTTATATAGGAGTAAGAGAAGGTGTGGTTGGTGTGAGGTTTGTTGGATGAAACGCATAAGCACATTGTCCCAAGGTGGACGACAATGGTGATGGGCGTATCTGACCCCACCAAAGAATTTGAGGAAGAAAACGTATCTGGGTACTAGCGAAGTTTGAAACGTTCAGGCAGAGAAATAGAGAGAGGGAGAGACCGACAAGTCACAGTGAAAAAAGGGAGAGAGGTTTTAAGAGGTAGGTGAGCAGAATGTTGTTGGCTACACACTCCACCTGAGTTGTTGTTTTTGTAAGAAAATTAAAAAACAAAAATGAGAGAAGGGAAGCTGAGGGGAGTTTGGTTCAGGAGCACATAGACATTTGAATACTTCAAGCATTTATGGAAGGCTCTTTTTTCTCTCTGACTGACTCAGTGTATGTAATCTGTCCATTTTTGTGTGAGAGAGTTGAGTTTGGAGAGGGAAGGAAAGCTCAAAGCTGTGAGGGTTGTTTGGCTTTTTGTGGGCCATATGCTGTCATTGTTAACTCAGTTTCATATAAGTTGTTTATCCAATTTGCTTGATGGAGAAGGAGAACCTAACAATTTGGGTTAGTAAATATGGAGAGATCCCACAGTTCATGGAAAATGAAATTCCTTTTGTGGTTTTGAGATTTTTAGTCTCTCTCAAAGTAGGTAATGGAGGTCTTCACGACGGTTTATCAGAGTTTTATCTCTCTAAAATTAGGCGCGAGCGCGACAAGTGACGTAAGAAGCTAAATAGAAAATGAATTATTTGAATTTGATAACGGTAATTTAATTATTCTAAACATGTGGCGTCTTTTGATTCTAGTGACGTTATTACAACTTTCAATGTTGATCTCTATGATTATTCATTGTAGATAGGTGTCAGTAACTCAATCTATAACATCGGAGAGAGATTTGTGTAACGTTGTTTCCAAAACCTGACACATGATGATTAATGACATAACGCTTGATCTATTTATGGTAATAACTTATAAATTATCCAACACACGTGTGTTGTATATCAAATTTGATTGGTGTTATCAAAACGTCCAAAATTTTGATATCGATCCTTACTATATATATCCCTCGTAGATGTTGGTTAGTACCCTAATTTTTTTAAGTGTATGGAATCTATATCCTCCCCAATTACTATAAGGCACATAACGCTTCAAATCTAATCATATCTAGATTGTTCTTCCCTTTATAACTATCAACACCGGTACTTTCTTTCTAAAGACAAGTCCAAGTTCATTTTCTCCTTGCAATGCAATACTTTTTGTGGAATGGGAGCAATGTGAATTTTGTTTGTTCTAAAAAGGGAACTAAAGTATGTGATGCAAATTTTGGCTTTTATATTTATCATGTCAATATTCATGTGTCATATCAAATTATTGACCTCATCAAAACTTAAAAGGTGAGGACACCTAGTATGTTAAAATGGTATATCTGGCTAGCTAAGGTATTATATTGCTACTAGTTTGTTGTATTGGTGGTTGTACATGCATTATCACATATGACTTATTCTCATTATGACATGCTAATGTGCTGGGTTGTCATCAACTGTCCAAAAACAAATGCAGCTTGGAAATCAACACCAAAATCTACTTTGGGTTAGACATTGTAGTAGATTGGTTAACATGGTCATAGAGAGAGAGTAGAAAGTGAAGATCTTGCTTGTGTTCTAAGGCATAAATTAAGGTTTTGGTTATGCTAATCAAGTATGTATTTTCTTACCAACCCCCATGGCCTTTTTTACTTCAAGCTTCATCTGTTGGTACTTTGTGGGCCTTATGGGCCTGAGTCCAATGAAGTGACAGCCCTTTATGTGAGTACCCGATCAAGGATGAAAATGTATGAAATGCCCTGCAATGAATATTGGTCTCTTCGTCAAGGGCGTAAAGACAATCTATGCGCTAAACTGTTTCAAAAGATCTGAGCACGATCAAGATATATCATATGTTGAATGGTATGGTGAAGGAAGGTGCTCGATTATTTGCTTAAAATACTTCTCATTAATGTTCGATGAATTGTTTCAAATGACATAAATAACATAACTCAACATACAAAGTGAACTTTCTCGTATTGCAATTTATGGAAAACTCTCTCGAACCGGTCAATTCTATTATAGATCTATGGACAATCTAACTTCTCAAGATCCATTCTAGTTCTCGAATCATCCAAACTGTTTTGGCGGAATAGTTTTCCATAGGTACGTTGTTTCACTTGTTTGTCCCTCTAGTCTCCCCTTACCTTTGGAATCGGTTGTCTTTCTCTATGGCTTCTCTCCTAAACACAAAAGGAAGTACCACATTGGTTCTTTAGCACAAGAACTGAGAAGGGTCAAAACCAAAAGCACACGAAAACAGTGGAGTCTGGACTGAACACTCATGAGTCCAAATCATATGAAGTGGTGGTGTTTCTGGGGATACCAGTGCTGAGTGTGTCTTTTACTTTTAACAGAAGAAGCATAGAATAGAGTGAAGGAAACCCAGTTATGGGTTGGTCAGGCAACACAGGCTCCTCTGTTCTCTTCTCAGTGACATACTGACAAACAAGAAGTACTGTTTATCCACGACACACATCCCTCGGACGCTGACCTTACACAGCTGCTCTCGGTCCCACCAATCATTCTCTAACATTGCCACTAAATTTTGAATCCAATCCCACACAAACCAGAGCTTTACCATATTTATTCTTTTTATGTCCTTTTAAGATTTGATTTCATGGTAGATCAACAAATAAACAAAAACAAAATTATTTACACGTTTGGGATGATAGGATGGTTATAAGATTCATCTTTTCATTACTTTTGATACACATAGATTTTATGTAAAAAAAACTCGAGACGAACATTGAGTATATCCGTGGTCATATAAGAATGACTTCCGATATAATGAGAGTGCGAACAAACAAAGTATACATTATGTTATATATTTCAGTTTTAGTTATTCCACATTTAACGTTTAAACATTACTCTAGAAAAAAAAATATGATCGTCCAAAGTTGTATCAAATACGATAAATTAGAATCTCTATTTTTTCTTGTCGGCTCAAAAATAACAAAACAAAGACTAAATCATAAAGTCTTTAGAAAAGTTAATTCAAAGAAAACGTAGAGAAACAAAAAAGGAGGAGACAATGATCTGAATTATAATGCTGTTTATTGAAATCTCTAACTCTCTTTCGGTTTGTGTTATATTTTTTCCGAGTATCATATTTTGAAAAATCAAAAACAGACTGATAAATAAAATAAATGATCAACGACAAAAGGATAGAGACAGAAAATCAAAATAAAAAAGAAAATAAAAGGAAGAAGAAGCGATAAAAGTGGCTTAAATATCCTAGAGACACTGGCCCGAAGCCTAGGAACCACCAAAACTCGCGCCGTACAGTTTCCAACACCCCGAAATGACCAAACCACCCCTCCTTGTCTTTCTCCCATAACATTCTTCTCTCCCACACTCCCTAATTTAACTCCCACACTCACTCTCTCACAAAAAGCTCAAAACTCCATTCCCCTAAAAATGGCCAAGTCGTCGTCGTCGTCCTCCTCCTCGACGGCGTCGTTTCCGCCGCTCAAGCCCGACGACTACTCCCACAGCCGCGTCCACTACGCCGTCGTTTTAGCCGACCACGCCACCCTCTCCCGCGTCGTCTCCACTCTCCCCCGCCTCGCCGATCCAACTCAGATCCACACCGAGTCCGACTCCTTGTCCCAGGAGCGCGTCGCCGACAAGATCTCCGCCGTGCTCGACCGCCGCGACGTTCCTCACAGGGAGACCCCTCTCCATCTCGCCGTCCGTTTAAACGACGCCGTTTCGGCCAAGATCCTCGCCTCCGCCGGCGCCGACGTGTCGCTCCAGAACGCCGCCGGGTGGAACCCCTTGCAGGAGGCGCTGTGCCGGAGAAGCTCCGAGATCGCGCTGATACTCCTCAAGCTCCACCACCGCTCCGCCTGGGCCAAGTGGCGCCGCCGCCTGCCGCGCGTAGTCGCGGTGCTCCGGAGAATGCGGGATTTCTACATGGAGATCTCGTTCCATTTTGAGAGCTCGGTGATCCCGTTCGTCGGGAAGATCGCTCCGTCGGACACGTACAAGATCTGGAAGCGCGACGGGAACCTACGCGCCGACACTTCGTTGGCCGGGTTCGACGGGCTCAAGATCCAGCGCGCCGATCAGAGCTTCCTCTTCCTCGGCGACGGCGACGAGACTCACGAGGTTCCGTCCGGATCTTTACTCGTGCTCAACCGCGACGACCGCAAAATCTTTGACGCATTCGAGAACGCCGGGTCTCCGATGACAGAGTCCGATATCGCCGGATTCTGTTCCCAGACGAGCGTCTACCGCCCCGGCATGGACGTCACCAGAGCCGAGCTCGTCGGCCGGACCAATTGGCGACGACAAGAAAAGACCGAGAGCGTCGGAGAGTGGAAAGCAAAAGTGTTCGAGATGCACAATGTAGTCTTCAGCTTCAGGTCACGTAAAGTCGCCAATGCCGATAATGCCGACGTGGCGGCGGGGTGCGAGCAGGTGCTCCCACTTGAGCTAGACGAAGACGACGACGGTTTCCTAGTGGCGGAGAATCCGAGCTTCTTCGGAGTCCCCGACGGCCGGAGGCACAGCAGCTTCGTGAGAGAAGACAGGGAGTTTGTGTCATTGGGAAGAAAAAGCGTCGACGTGACGTTTCAGCCTCCGAGGAGGTCCATGGCAGCGGTTTCCGTTACGGCGGCCCCGGTACAAACCAAGGAGAAAGAGTACGTGAAGAGCCTGAGACCTTCCGTTTGGCTAACGGACAATTTTCCGTTAAAAACGGAGGAGCTTCTGCCGTTACTGGATATTCTGGCGAGTAAAGTGAAGGCGGTTAGGAGAATGAGGGAGCTGCTCACCACCAAGTTCCCGCCAGGGACGTTTCCGGTGAAGGTAAGGGCATTTATGTCTTTTTGCTTGTTAAAACAGCTCTCCGGGCCCACTTGCTTGGGATTTCGGTTATGGGTCGTCTTCTTTATTTGTCTGTTACGCTTTTTGTTTCTTTTCATGCTTAAGCTGACTACAAAAGAGGCGCTGTTACCCAATGACAAGGGGACACGTCAAGTTTCGTATAGTTCAAAATTCCAATTATATCCCCCAAGCCAAATCCTATTGGCTGCCTATTTTGGACAATAATGTAAATCTAGAAGCTCTTATTGGCCCGGTATGGTCGTTGAATCGGACCGTTCTGATTCAACGGTGTTCCTAGCCGGGGGACCTAAACCCTAATTTGATCTCTTTCTTTACAGTCAGGCATGACCGGTGGGCCCCCCCGCCCTTTTCTATTTTCGTGATTTGGTGATTAGACTGTTAATTAGCTGACGTGTTGCGCTTAATTTCACTTAGATTTCGGGCTCTGATTTTTGTTACGGTTTGACTTTCACAGCTGGCGATACCGGTGGTGCCCACAGTGAGGGTGGTGATAACATTCACCAAGTTTGTTGAGCTGCAACCTACAGAGCAGTTCTTCACTCCAATGTCGAGCCCTAGGCAGTTGTTACGGGGGCAACAGCAAGAGGAGGAGCACAAGACCAAGGCGTCGTCGCAGAAGGCTTCTGCGACGTCGTGGCTGAGGCGGAACAGTAGTCAGTCCGCGTCGGCAACGAGCAAGCAGTACCACCAGCATTCTACCCTGGCGGGGTGGCAGGAGCCGGAGCCTTTTGCCATTCCTAGCAGTTATACGTGGACTAGTATCGATGACAAGTGTCGGAAGATGAGGAAATCGAAATCAATTAGGAAATCTAAGTGACAATAGTGTTGATCAAGAGATGCAAAGGACAGTTGGTAGATAGGTTGATGAGTTGGGTGTGTTATTGCCGAAGTTGCATATAGATGATTGTAGATATACCATCATGCACTTTCGGTCAATTACCTTGGTAGTTACAATTATATGGTCAATTTATAGAGTTGTGGCAATCTTTTACCTCCAATGATGTGTCCTGCTTATTTTCTAACAGTTCATGATGTTATGCACTAGTTTTCTTAACTTTTAATTGAGTGACACTGTGACATTGTGATTTTCTTGTGCTTATAATTGATTCCCCTCTCAAACTTTGGTGCTTGGCTACTTATGAAGCGTAACTTTGAAATTTCCGTTATTGGGCTGAGAATCAATCATTTCCAGCCTTCCAGCCCTTGCTAGGCATCTTGATGGTTTGTCAATGGCAGTGCTAATAAGGTCCGTGTAATAAATCACAAATATCAAAGATATCGAGGGTTTGAAAATATAAGAAATTCGAGAAACAAAACATTTGTTTAATCGGGAATCACTTACAAATTGGAAAGATGGGGAGTAACTAGTTGGAGTAATGGAGTTAGTGAAAGCATAATGAAGGGAATTAGCAATCAATTAGGTATAAAGCTGTAGGATATGATGCCTCTGCATCTTGAGTTGCCTTGTTGAGAAAGGAGAAGATGCTCTTGTGTTGCCTCTCTGGATGAACAGAAGAAAGGCACTAATCTAGGGAAAATGCCAAACGTGTTGGCTTTGATTCAGTGGAAGGGAAACTCAAACTAGGGAGTTGGCTAGTCCCTTTTAAAATAAGGTAGAACAATATAAATGTGATGGGAGCGCCAGCCCATCATCCACAAGTAGACCTTTTTATTATTATTGAGGAGCTTCTTCAAGGTCTCTCTGTCTAAGCACCTCAAGTCTTATTGCTTAGATATCCTCCCTCCTTTGCTTAAACAACTCCTTCATCTTTCTGAATCTGCACGCTAACAATCTCCAGGTAACTCTCTCCCTCTCTCTGAATATAGCTATATTGAATGCTCTTCTTGAAGGGTTTAGTTTTTTCTGTTTGTTTGCTGCAAACAAATCCTTGGTACCTTCAGATCTCTGTCTTTAGCTCCATAGAGTATGATGTGGTTTAAGCTTATGCCCGCACATACTTGATTGTCATGTTACAGAACCGTCCAGAAAAACCAGTGGATCCTTGATTGGATCTGATCCTTTACCCACTAGTATCATATAGCTTTTACATCTATGCATTGTTTTGAATGTGCTTGCTTTGATGTTAGAGTTTTCTGCCCAATTTATTCCATGGATTAAGACCAAGAAAGTGGTTGGCTTTTCTTTGTTTCAATATATATGGCAAACTTATAAGACCTGGATTAGTAAGACAGTGATGATGTTTCTATGCCTTATGGTGTTTCAGTAGTGGAAAGTACTCATTTTTGGATTTGATTTGTGGGAGCAGGGTAGTGAAATGGCGTCGGAAGCACCTGGGTGGGCGGATCAATGGGGCGCGGGAGGTATCGGCGCATTGGAAGATGAAAACAAGAACAAAAGCGTGGAAGACAACAACAAGAACAAGGGAGAGACCAAGTCTGGACTTAACAAAGCTAAGGTAGCAGCAATGGCTGGCGCTGAAAAGATCAAAAGTGGCACAACCAATGGCATCAAATGGATCAAAAATCAGTGCCAGAAGAAGAAATCTACCAAGACCTCAACTGAAGTTTAAACATTAATAATGGGTTTGCTTGTCATTTAAACTGCTTCTGTTACAAGTGATTGGGTTTATTGTTGTACTCTGCCTTCTCTATCCTTTAATGCAAAAGGCTTGAGCCATTCTTTGTACATGTGCCTACCCCAATAAGTATCAACTGTCAAGGTAACACAGGAAAAGCAATTCTGAACGATCATATGCATATAACTGATTAAGCTGGAAATTATTAACATTCAAGTAACCGATTCTCTAAAATCCCTTGACATGTCATATAAGTAAAATACTACACCAACGATACCAATCCCAGCAGTCTCAAAGAGCATGATTAACTATAAACTTTAGTAGATAAGCAGATCGTTGCCTCCAGCTACCGAATTTACATTTTTAATGTTCTATTCACATTCGCGCTTTCTTCTTAGTGAGATCCAAAGGCATTCTCTCCACTGTAGGTCATGTAAAGGAATCCATCTTCATCCTTGTTGTCTTCGTAAATTGCTGACATCAAGGCAGCTGCAACAACATTGCATGAAAGGAGAACATGAATACATCTACTACGACAACTTTGTGAGAAAATACCAACAACAAAAAGAGAAAAACTGAAGCTCACCTTGGGGAGGTAAAACGTTGTTGACAAAGGTAAATATAGCCTTCTCTGCACCGAGCTTGATCCTCTTGCGGACAACATAACCAAATTGTCCAACAGTCAAATCAGCAGGCACAAGGTATCTGCAGTCAGATAAAACAATATGAGATCCCCTTGATCTTGTGAATCTTATTAGTTCTTGAAGTTGCTTATGCAATAAATACAATTATCTATGTCATCCATCTCGTAGGCAATTGTATACTTATATACTACCAAAAATGGTATGAAAATAAAGACTTGGTAATCTATGTAATGATCAGGACCATTCCAAATACCACATCTCAGTGCAGATAAGCAAATCAAATCACATTACAGTTAAAATGTAGTTACTCGTGTAAAAAAAAAAGGAGAAGAGGAGAAGCAACTCACTTCTTCTTGTCAATGTCAGGAACGTCACTCTTTACGGCCTTCTCCACAATCACCGGTACTCTCTCCGGATACTTCTCCCTGATTCGCAAAGCTTCTGCCTTCCTCCTCTCTGAAACATCCAAGTCCAATGACATAAGACTAAAACAGAACAAACAATCAACTGAAATCACTACATGAATTGTTCTACTGATCTTGTATCAAAAACAATTGTCCTAATGATTTCCAAACAAATCACAGTGACCATGTTTTCATAACGAAGGAACACACAAACACACACATTCTGATCATAATCGCATAAAAACCTAGTCTTTATCCAACAAAATTCCCAAACTCTCACAAATTCAAAACTCCATAACAGGAAACAAGTATGATCATGCAGATTAATACATGCAATTCATAAAGATTGAAACTTTAACCAATAACCCAACACAATTTTAAGCTTCAACCATTTCATATCAATATATCTAACCCAGAAACGAAAAGAAGAACATACCAAGAGCATGTTGTTTCTTGAACAAGCTTTTGTCATTGGCCATGGCTAAACTTCCACTCCGACCTTCCTCTGCAAATTTCACACAACAAATCATCACAAAAATCCAAGCTTTTTATACCCAACAAAATCAAAACCATAAAGGTCGAAGCTTTAAGCTTCTTGCAAGAGATAGCATACCCAAATTGACACGAAAAATGAAGCAAAAAACGATTGGGGTTTTGGGGGAAGTCACAATCAATCAAACAAGGAGAGAATTGGGTGCTTACATATAGGTATGAATTTATATGTAGTAGGGTAAAGGAAGAGGCTTTTTTGGCTATCCTTTGTTAGGGTTTGGTTTCCTACACGAAATCAAAGACTTGCAAACTTCTCTATCTCCATCTCTTTTTGTTTGAGTTTTAATGCGTGTTGCAAGCAAACTCCATCTGTGTCCAAGTCACCAAGTTGTTCATGCAAACGACGTCGGTTTGGTCAAGGTTGGGCTTATGAGAAATAGAAGAAATCCTAATTTAACTTGGGCCTATATATTCTAGACCTAAAATACACTGAAATTTTCAAAGGAATATTCAAAGGAGAGTGGAGAATGAAAGTTGTGAGAATGCATACCTTTCTGCTTTGGCTTTGGTTGATACTTAGATGGAGAAGATCAATCAAGAGGAGAAGCAAAACCTTGTAGGGTGTGATGTCATTTACTTATAGGGTTTAGAAATCTTGGCCCCCAAGTATACTCATTTATATCCCAAGATTCTTTCCAAAACTTACTCAAGAAATTTACAAGAAAACAATCAATTCTAACGATTGGATTATCATAAAGTATTCGCAAATGGTGAAATCATGTGATTACTAATATCAAGTGTTCATTATCTCATAGAGAACAAAAATCGGTCTAAAAGAGATTACTAGAGATAACGAACACTTGACATTAGTAAATTTTGAATGATGACAATAATGAACACTTGACATTAGTAGATCTTTATTAGGATTTACGATGATCTCTATTATGTATTACTTGTTTCTTAGGTTTAGTTTAGACTTGAGCGTGTTCCTCTAGGTTTTGGTTGAGGGTCACAAACAAAAGGTGCATACATATAATAGATGCTGGCACTATCGCCAACATTGCTGCCCATCATCTTCAATTCGATTTATTTTGGTGAAAGTTGAAATCTCTCCAGCTCTTTCTCACTTTATTTCTGTGATCCACGAGAGAAAACAGTAAAACACACAGAGATGGAAATGCATGAGTGCTTTTATTATTACACTCGGATTCTCCATGCACCAGAATACACAGTTAGCTTTTATGTTAGTGTGACTTAGATTTAGAAATTAAGAGCAAGCAAAAGACCGGAGTACATGTAACATGCTTGATGTTTCAAACATTAACGTTTGCAAAACGTGGATTCTGACAATGCATAATAAGTGCAATATGGCAAATGTAGGTAGGTAAGCTAGCTACTACAACTCAAGTTGTCACTAGCTATGTCGAATCCATGCCTCCATCAATGTCCATCCTTGGGGTCCCTTCATCATTTAAATTGCCAAGATTTTAACCTAGTTGGACTATTCTCGACTTTTTTTGGCTAGTTGGACTATTCTCGACTTTTTTTCGGATAAAGTAATTGTCTAATAAGATATAAGAATCGTAGTTGTAAAAGAGTTTTAAACTTTACATTATAGAATTCGGATTATTGTTCGGCCAATTTTTACTCTTTTTTTGTATTAAAGTCATAGTTAAAGAGGTTTTAGTGTTTGATTTATGCCTATTTTGATATAAAACCCAGTAAAAGAGTTCAACTTTGAGTTCCCAATTTCAAGTTAGAACCAAGTGATTTCTTTCCCACCTATTTTGTAAGAGGGGGTCCTCCTAATGAATGAGACTATGAGAGGTTGGGTTTGGAGAGGAACAAGAATAAATGTTAACACTCTTTCTAGGACCAAGCAAGATTCTTTTGTTGGATGTAATTAATATCCTTGTCAAGGTTGCCAGTCACCCACTGCAGTCCCCCAGAGATTCTTCTGGGCACATTGATAATGGTTATGGAGCCTTGAATTAAGCTTTGTATCCTAACTTGAGTGACTGAGTTTCAGAGTTTGATTCTGTCTAACAATCTCAGAAGGGTATACAGAATCACAGAAATAATGTTAGTAACTCTAAATATAAACATATATATATACACACACACAGTCCGTCTCAGCTGCGGATGTCCGCACCAATAGTTTTGGTGCGGATTTTCATTTTTGCATCACTTTTCTATCGAATTTCCTCATCTCCACCGTCTAGTATCTAGATAATATTGTGTAGATCATCTCTGCAAAATTTCAGCCAATTTGGTAATCGTTAAGGCCTTCAAAATTGTGTTTTTCTGGTATAACATGAACCTGACAGAATTCAGTCCGT
>NC_020493.1:516498-517130 GCF_000184155.1 Fragaria vesca subsp. vesca | reverse complement strand
AGATATATATATATATATATATATATATATACAGGGCCCTTCCAATAAGGGATCCTTTTTTTGTTTATTTATAAGGATAAGGTATTTGACGAACTTCCCCATTACAAAATCACATCTCTACCGTTCAATTTGTAAGACTATATGAGTAGATCACTTCCACAAGTTTTCAGAAGATTTGGTGATTGTTAAGTCGTCCAAAACTTTGATTTATTTTTAATAAAGTTGAACGGTTTAGGTTTGTCAGAAAGTGTTGAATTTATTATTTAATCTTAGTCATCCAAGATCATTAAAAAACAGATCAAATGGTGAGTTGCTATCCCTAGAAATAAACAAAAAAAGGGATCCCTCATTGGAAGGGCCCTGTATGTATGTATGTATATATATATATATACACGGAGCCGTTCTAAAGAGGACGTCTGCACAGCCTTTAAAGTGCGGACGTCCTCCGTAAGTACGGACATCCCTCCGTTCGCCACCGTACGGTGCTGGCGAGGGCGCGCCTCCACTCCAGCGGACTCCAGCAGCGTCCCTGACCACTTTCCATCCCCGGCGAGTCTGCCGAATTCCAGTTTTCCGGCTAGATTGACTTTGTTTGAAGTTTTTGGTGATCTGGCCGGAAAACTGGAATTCGG
>NC_020493.1:495916-515890 GCF_000184155.1 Fragaria vesca subsp. vesca | reverse complement strand
TACTCTATATATATATATATATATATATATATATATATATATTAGTTTCCTTAAAGTGTCGAGGAGACAAGATGTTAGTTAAGATGTTCGGAGAAAAATTAAGATGTTAGACAAGATACTTTGAGAGAGCTAGGAGAACACAATGACAGTTATGAGACTAAACAATGTGCTCGACGAATTGCTTCAAAGGCCGAAGCCATATGCTAAATCGTATGCAGGAACGTTTTCAGCTCATTAAGGAAGGAAAATCTCTGGATCTGATCAACTACATTCTATGAGAGCATCACCAATTTCATTTCTGGCCATTTGCATAAAAATATGCATATGGTACTGTTAGGCATTATGGGATGAAATGATCAATTAGGTAGCCAACCAATTCTAATAATGGCTTTTGCATCTTCCATTTGTAGGACACTAAATGGCCTGGGGAAGAGGTATTAATTCAATGGAAAACAGAAACCAGAATTGCAAATAGGTATATAATCAATGAGCATTTTCCATATACAACATACTGGTCACAACTCACAACCAATTAATGCTAATAAGGGGAGGTTTCAGTTTCTTCCACTGTTTCTATTTGGGCAAAATTCAAATGGGAGGAGGAAGACAATAACCACAACAGTATGAAACAAACATGATATGCAGTCTCCTATCTCCATCAACCTCATAAATAAGCAAAATTGAAGGCTCAAGGCTTTGTCTCATGATACACTCTTTTCTCCCTTTCTTTTCTTATAATTTAGCTTCCAATTTAATGTATCCACCTGCTTTTTGTTGTAGGGTTGGTGTCAAATTCAATGCCATCATCTTCAAGACCACAACCTTCTGTCACCCGTCTCTCATATTTAACCTATGAGATTCTCTCACACAACTCAGATAAACTTACATCCTCTTTTTTCACTCAATGAAAGAAAACATAGCCAACCCTTCCTCATTTCTTTTGCCTCCATCTCTCTCTCAATCAGTCATCACTCCAAAGTGCAAACACTTCCATACATGCTTTGATCATATATATCTTCTTTGAGTTAGAACCAGTATATATATTTGTTGTGTTTGAGTGTATGTGCTTGTTTCTGTTGCAACCAGAAATGTATTCTCAGGTACGAAAATGGAGGGAGTTTGCTGCTTTAACATGAGATATTGGTGCGGTTCAATCAGAAACCAGCTCTTTGCTCTTAAAGTTCTGTTATTTGATTGAGCCGTGCCAATATCACATATACAGCTTCTGATCATCCAAGTCTGCACCTTCTTCTTGAATGAGCTTGACCTTGAACCATTATTTCTGGTAATGTGAGCTAGCTACCTTCATGGATAAGTTAGAGATCGATATGAAGCTTGTTCTTATATATATATAGTTTGAGCAAATATCTTATATGGGTTAATCTGATCTCTGATTTAGAGCTGCTCTTTCATAAAAACCAAATGGTTAATGTGAGCTATAGGGAGCTCACTGTTTGGTAGGTAACAGAAACTTTTGCTATGTTGTAATTGTTTTGAGTTACTTCTAAGTAAAGGTTCAATACTTTTGTAGACAATGTGATATGGAGTAGGTGATAAAGATTCTTTCATTCACAGTATTGCAGTTCTTAAGAATGCATTATCTATTTGTTTTTGATAGAGTACCAAATGATCTGTTAGATTCGAAATTGCTTAATTGCTTGCCAGAATCAGCATGGTGCTGCAGGGAATTGTAGAGGGTCAAAATTGTTCTGAATAAATGGGGCTGAGACATTGGAGTTGAAAGTTGTAGAAGTAACATATATTCAAAAGAAAAGATAGTATAATTGATGTATCATATGTATCTATTGATAATTTCAGGCATGGTTATGTTACCGTGTAACATAAATTTCATATTTCAATGATCGGTCATGGTGGCATGGATTCTGGGTTACTGAGTTTCTCTGGTGTGTCTTGAGTTTCATATCCCCATGATCATTAGCTGCTGTGTTCTAGATTTCTGTATACAATACATAATCTATTCAAACTCTATTTTCGTACTTCACGAAATGGAGCGTCTCTTTTGTGAGTAGGTCGTAGTTCTTAGTTCAACTCATAGAGATCTAATATTTGTATAGTAAAGGAAAATAAACAATAAGCCATTTGAGTAACTGATACAGAATAGATGACGATAGAGATTGAAGAACAGGATCGAAACAAGTCCAAACCCGGTTTGCTCCAGATTTAGTGTTCGGTGTCTGATTGACCATTATAATACCTTTCTGGAAGCAGTACGGCCCAACGAATCAAACTCGTCGCTTTGCCATGACCTATGGATTTTTTAGGTCATCCGAGTCCGTTTAGGCCTTCAAAATACAGATTTACTTGTTTTCAGCAATTGTTTTTAACAGTTTGTTTTGGATTTGGTTTTCTTTTAATCCATGAGCTTTTAGGCTTGGATGTTAGTTGTCATAGGGTTTATTTGCTCCTTTATAAGGACCTTTTATTTGTTGTAGTCGTCATTTTTTATATTAAGAACCTTTGAGATTTTCTCAACTTTTATAGTGGATTACAGATTTTTTCAGTAACAATGTCTGTATCAGCAGAAAGGGAGATGATATGGTCACTTATATTGGAGATCTGTATCTCTTAAGCGCGGGATAACGATTTTGCCATTTACCCGTCTCGCCGTCCTTTCAGATCCCACTTCCACCTTTCTACCGTCTCTCTTTCTCTCAAATCTCACTCTCTACCTCTTCTCTAAATTTCCGACGACCTGCTTTTCCACTTTATTCTTCTTCGCGAACCGTCTCCGATCTCTTTCGTCGCTCTCTGTCTGGGATTTCGCATATTTTCAATCTCCGCCTCAGATTTTTTCAGTCTCCACTTTATTGCATTTGTGTTTTGGTTTGTGTAATTCATTCTCTACGAATTGAATTGCATTTGTGTTTAGATTTTAGCAATATAATCAGTTGGAGTTGCAAATCCTTGATAGAGTTGTTGGTTTTCTCGAGTTTAACATGTATTGTTTTATTTGTAATTGGTCATGGTTTTGTACTTTGTACTGCATATGGTTGTTGGTTATTATTGTCTGTTTCCTTGGTCCAATAGATGTGATTAGTGGAATTCAATATTAGTATGAATTAGAACAGCAATAAACGAAGAAAAAGAAAAGAGCTTCAAAGACTTTGTATATGTAAAAAAAGTTATGATGATGAGCTGCTTTTGGTCGAGTCGGGATGCATACCTCTTTTGCCTTCTAAATGGAGAACCTCCGTTGCAGTGTTAAGAACGATTGCTACTATATTAAAAGGCAGACAACAGACTGATTTTTCCATCTTTAGATACGATAGGAGGACATACAGCTTTTATGAGGTTAAAAATTTGGTTTTGCAATGTTGTATGCAATGTGATTAAATGAGTACTGTATGGATCCTTTTTTGATTTTTGGATTTGAATGTGTTATTATTTATTGACATAACCAGTTGGATTTTGCATCGGGTCTCATGAATACTTTTATTTTTGCAGGTTCGATGAAGGTTGCTAGGAGTCGATTCCGTATTGAAGGTCTGTGTTCTATTTATTTTACTTTTCACATAAGGGTGTGAATGCAGACCTTTGGATAACTTCCATTAGGATTTAATTGTTCATCAGTAATAGATACATATAAATAAAATGCATGCAATGCAATGCATCTAAAATTAATTGAAAGTCTAAAAATGTACCCATTGAATGTTAATGATGACATTTCTAAGCTAAAATATTTAGTTGCAGATCTGATTGTTGTGTATGGCTACTCTTTAAAAAACAATTTACATCTGGTATATGCAAACAAGATATGTTTTCAAGCCAAATTCATTCACATTTCAATGTCTCTGTGTATAGGTGTATTTCATTATCTGCATTTTGTATTGTCAATTTATGGATTTGCAATACCAAAGATAGAGAGAAAGAAATAGATACTATTTTATGTCTGATACTGAGTGGGGTATTTGAGGCTTAGAGAGACTTCAAAATTTCTGTACAAACCTGAGATTTTATTTACCTTGGTCATCTTATTATCTGTTTTATTTTCATTTTTTTTAAGTATGATTTTACAATTTGGTTCTTTTCCTCTTTACTGATGTTCCCCAGATTAGTTTTATTGTTTACCTTTTCTTTTTCTTTTCCTCTGCATTGTAGTTTTAATATTTTCAAATGCCTTTAGGTACATTACCCCAAGTATTTGTATCTTAACAAGATCATACAAAGATAAGTCTTCAATTGCTTTGCCTTTTTGAAACTATTCTAAAACTTTATCGGATATCTCCTCATCATGTTCATATTACGGTAACAAATCTGTCAAATTCAGTACCATTCTACTTTGGACGTTGTTGCGGCATTTTTATCTAGATTGAGATCTTTCTGAGGAAACGATTTTGGTCTTTTTAATTTTATAATTTCCTTGGCTTATAAATTTATTATGCTTCTTTTGTCAACTATAGGGTAAGAAAACAACTGCACATGCTTCCGTTGCATGGGCTATTGTGAGCAAAACTATCATCAGCCGAGTCACCCTTGCGGATCTCACCATTGATGCCGATTGCGAGGTCTAGCCGAGTCACCCTTGCTTTTGCCGACGCTTCATTGCTCAGAAACCATGAAAGCTTGAAAGTCCGTGATTGAAATCAAATAGGGTACATGTCTGGTGCACTCATGGGACCAGTTAGACCATAGGCCATCACAGATTCGATCGCTGCCGGACGAGTGTTTTGGCAGAAGTGGAGGCTTAGGGTTTTGGAGGCTTAGGTAAAGATGACTCGCACTTCTATAAGTGTATTCAAACTTGAGGTTCATATTTATGAGCAATAACAAACCGGATATATTGTTCCTGTATAAAGTTTGAGAAAAGGCCACTCATAGCAACAAGAAAAGTGATCTCGCAGATTGTGGACGAAAGTGGTGCGGGGGACAATGACGAGCGTGACTGGCGTTAGTTGGTTATCCTTCTCAAAAACAAAGATTTGAAGTGGAAGCTCACTATTGCAGTAGGAGTAGCTACTTCTTTCAAGGCTTTTATTTGAGCTCTTCAGATCCTAAATCTTCATAAATGGGTATGACTAGTTAAGGTAACTTTCTTTGTGCGGTAACTACTATATCCGGAAAGCTTCTACGTACTCTGTCACCGCGGCCGGAAGTTTCGTTTTTTTAATCGAGATTATTATCAAACATTATTCATATTGTATTAATATATAGATATCGTGATACCAACCTTTATAAATTTATAAAAATAAAAAAATTAATTACCCGAAAAAAATTGTTTTTCTTCAACACACAATGCCAAATGAATATATTAACTCGTGCAAGGTCAAAACTTCTGTCATATTTTGTACTAATCATCTCATGTATTCAATCCGAATCCCATCAATTGTTGTGTTAGTGCATGATTTAGTCCTAGGTAGCAATGTGACCAAAATGCTCTCATCTCTATCTGCCTCCAAATCTTCAAGCAATTCCGAGATACCAAACTTCAGATTGGTCTTTTGGTCACCATCCATCTTTCCATGAGGTATGTGGACAAAGGTTCCGGCAAATTCCCTGAAACTCGGTCCCATTTTGCTCTCATTGACTACATTTATATACACATCAAATTTGACATACTCATCAATTCTCACAGCAATTCCATGAACAACCAAAACCTCTTCCTCTACATCTTTCTCTACCTTCCTTCTGTTAAATTTAGACCTGCTCACCCTCACTGTAATGGAGCTATTGAGATTCTGACCGCCTGGTCTCATCTCTGCAGACAAAATGGTTATGTTTTCTCTTATTTTCAGTGCATGGTTGGCAATTTTGGATGGAATAGAGTTAGGCTTTGGACGCGTATTCAGCCATGGAAGATCAACCTCCTCGTAAACATACCTCAACTTTGTAGTATCCAAAACATCACGAACTTTGATTCTCACAAGCTGTGAATTTTCATCATGGAAGTAGAAACTAGAGTTGAGCCAATCAGAATCAAATGTTTGCAAGTCGACCTTGTGAATTTGCGTCCAAACCTCCCAAAGACGGTCTAGATTTGAGTGGTGTGCATAGAAACTAGGGTCCCTAGCTGCAGAGTAAAATGCTCCCATGTCTTCCCTCCTGACATTGAAATTGCTTCCAACCCAAGTGTGCATTGTGTTGTGAGGAGCATTTTCTAGTGTTCCAAGTCCATCACAAACACCCTCCTCGCTATTCTTATAAGGGCACCCCATGAACAGCTCGGGCTTCTTTGCTGCAGACACCATCTGGTTATACATGAACACCAAGTTCAAGTGCATTCGCTCTTTATTTTCCATATTCTCATCTGTCTTCTCGTAATTGTAGTTTAAATCACTTACTTTTGGTGGGAAGTGAGAAACGTCCCTCTGATCGTCAAAGAAAGGCGAGTGCATATACCACTCGGGCATTGCCATTCCATCAGGGGAGTCCCAATTCCAAAATGGCAGAGCAAATGTGTCATCACCAATGAGGCTTCCAACGATGCGTTCATGGAAGTGAAGCAGCATCCGGTGCCATGGGAAAAAGAACCATTTTTGATGGATGTCGACAGGGCGATGGGAATGTGGTTGGTCATAAGCACCGGTGCAGAAGAGGCAATGCATATCAGCTTGACGACGAAAACTCCGAGGGTCATTGTATGGAAGTGACTTCATGATCAAGAGAGCCTTTTTGTATTTGGCAATGAAGTCACGACCAACCCGGTGTGCTGGCCTCCGAATTCTCAGAGGGGTTGAAGGATCTGGAAATTGGAAATCAATGACGGGTTCTTCTGCTAGACTTTTTGGGGGACAACAATAGACAAGAAGATCTGGCCTTCCATAAGATGAGTGACAACTACTTAAGTTAAGAGTCACTGAGAGGTCTCCTCTGTCTATCTTGTAGCTTCCTGAAGAATCTTTTGATTCAATTATTCTTAGTAGGCTTAGGATTGTGTCTGTAAGTTTCCTGTAAAACAAAGAGTAATAGTTGAATGTCAGCTTTTGATTTGAAAGTCCAATCGTTATCTTCTACCCCAAAAGACACCTCAACCAACTGGAATAACCGATTGGTTAATTTGTTCATTTGCTTACTTTGCTTATATGTATATTCACTTGTAAGACTGATAATCTATACAATTATTAAGAGAACACGTTTTGTCTATCAAATTGGGTGTGAAAAGAAATATAGAGATTTTTTTTAACCAAATGGTAAGATCCAAGAACATTTAGTATTAGAGAAATAGGCGTGTAAAAAAAAAAAAGAGAATTAAAAATGATAAGCAAGCTGATAACATATTGTGCAGATAACTTCTTAATTAGGTTATGCACTAACTAATTAAGTAAATTCCTACATATTTAGACGATCTGTCTTATCAGATGTTAAGATTGAGAACTAATTTTAGTTTACCCCATCAACTTTAGGTCGATCATATATTTTAATTCCTACATATATGTGTTGATGCATATATAGATTGAGAACTAATTAAATCACCTTCTAGCTACTTTGTCTTCTCCAAGTTTAAACATCCTACAAGTCACTGGTTCATTATACTAACTGGAAAGTGGAAACCTTGAGTTAAATTAAGCGACGGGTAACCTGTAAATTCATGCATACCAAGAGTCAGTTGGATCTCTGAGGACCAGAAGAGTCAGAGGCAATGCTGCAAACATGATGAACACCAAGGTAATGGCGGCGAAACCCCATTTTTTTGCTGCTTCCATAGCTTCCCGCAGCTGCTAGCATGCAAGCAAATTGTTTAAGATCTATATATATATAGCTCCTCCATCACCACCTGAACCCAAAATCAATATGATGAGTGAAGTTAATCATAATTTCATATACATATAAACGATGTTATTATGAAATTATAAGAGTTTCCATTAACTCACTGTATATCTCAAGCTGTTCATATATGGTGAATGCTTCAATGATTCAACGAAATGGTACTGGAGATCGAGTTGATGAAGAACACTGATCAGAATTCAAGGTAGTGTGTATATATATAAGTACTGGCAAGAGCTACTAGCTGAATATCAATCTTCTAGAGCTGTATATGTAGCTGATTAATTAGCTGAAGCTATAGCATATATGAAGAAAACGAATCTGCTAGAGATGGACTAGTAATTAACTACTAGCTAGATAGAGAGCTGTGGCTGCACAACGTCTTTGAATTGCTGCCTGTCCTGATACCCAAAGTCTCCTATATATAAATACCAGACGTAACCCAGACGTAATTACGAGTGTTACATGTGGCAAAGGAGCTAACAAGTTGGAGAAAAGGACAGCGGAAAACTCTAGGTCCCCGGTCATACAACAAGAGTACAAGTATTTAATACAACTAGTACCACAAGATTGAACACAAGTGTCGATGGCTAACTTGAACAGTTTGAAATCCACGTACAAGAAGGGTGCGGACTCTGTGAATGTACGTGTTCAATACCAATCCCCTAACAGCACCAACTACTCGAGTAACACTGTAACATGATCGAATGAGTTGGTGGCCAAAATGGAGATCGAGTTAAGTTTGTAATCATGAAAGGTGCAATGGATTGGGGCTTCAAGTTAGAACTTGATGTCGATCTAGTCGTCGTTCGAAATTTACTGTCTAAACTGAAGGCACACCATGTTGCTGACTTGGGTATATCACAACAACATAGTGTGATGTCGATCTAGTATATATAAAGCAAAGGCAACAAAGATCTATGAAAGAAATACAGCAGCAGATTAATGTCCCACACATTTAAGGCTAAAAACTTACCAAATAATAGTGCTACATCACGAAGAATGAAGATGTTGAAATCCTTTTTTGTTGTTGTTGTTGTTGTTTTAAAACCCCTGATTGAGGCCTATATTTTGGCATATTGCATACATGTCCTCTGGACTCTGGATTGGTACATGTAGACTTAGGCCAAACAATACCCAATATAACAATAGTCCTCGTCGTTGATGCTTACTGTCTCATCCTCTTCTCTTTCTGATCACACCAAAAGGTAGAAAGATCAAAATCAAATACATAAGGTTGATTTCCAGACCAAAAGAAAGAAAAAAATAAACAAGATAAAGAGGTAAACGTGATCGGAATCACATCAAAATTAAAGGCATGCGCAGCATTTCCTTTACATTAGAAAAGCCATGATATACTGGTATTAGGATCATGTTGTTTTGCATGATCTCTCCAGTTTCATCTGGTATCATTTGTTTTGGTGAATGACAACCCTATTATTGCTTTATGCATGCAGCTCGAAACACTTTCTGTTCGAAATGGGAGTATTATTTCTTCAAGTTCTGTTCTTATTGAAAATTATACAGCGCACCTGGGTGCGCGACGCACCCAGGTGTATCCACCGTCCATTTTGACCCGCCAAAAAAAAAAAAAATTAAACGGTGGAAATGACGGGTGCGCCGCGCATAGGCTCTCCGACTATCATGTTGACAGTCTGAAACTCTGAATCTCAACCTAGATAAGGCGATAGGATTCATTGGACTTACATAGAGGAACATATTACATTCACATGAGAAAAAGAATTCCGAGTCTTTCAATTTATTATATACACACATTGACAATGATATAAACCAACCACAGTATAACACTCTTGATAGGACGTGGAAGTAACAAACAGAGAATCGATCATAATTCTGAAATTTAACCAGGATTTTCAATGACTTAGACTATGCAGACTTCTTCCTTAGCTTATAACATCACAGATTTTCGATAAAACTAAAAAGTAAAAATTACAAAAAGATATGTGATTGCCTATATGCTTGATCCATGTAGATCCTCCCATGATCCATGTAGATACTCCCATGGGGCATCACTCTCCTCTCGTAGCCAGCCTTTTGGTAGTAGCTGTGGATATTCATCATAACAGCCATGTACATCCCACACGGTTCTCGGCTTCTTCCCTTGCCTTTTCTGGGGCGTCCCCCAATCAACTTCCATGTTGATTGGGATTCCGAGTCTTTCATGTGGATGTTCACTTCTGTCTGTTCATTGGCTTGACAACGAGCTTCTCGACTGGACTCACCTCTCTCCATGTTGATAATCAACTCAAGAAGCAAAGGCAAAGAAGCTCAGAGCCTGAGATGGATGAGATTTGGACCTAATTCTGAATCCATTTACTATTAGTTTTGTTGTTATGAAACATGTATTAGATGTTAAGGAAATGCAAACAGAAAATTTTGAAATGAATAGTTAGGACATTACATTTGGTAAATCATCGATTCGATTAACAACGTTATGCACGAACAGTTTGCCACCATCGTCATCTTCGTCCTCATCTTGGTTATCTGCGGCTGTCTCACAAATCTCGACCCCATATATTGCACATATGTTGTAAGAATGAGTCTTGTTCATGCCTCTACCGCAAAAGTGTTCGCTTAATTTATAGATGAGATGGTGGTCTTTAAACGTTACTAGTTTTCGCAAGACAATGGGCTAAACAACTAGTGGTTTTGGGGAAACAATGGACTAATTAATATTGTGCGTGAGTTTTCGTGAGTTTTTAATTTCTTAAGTTTGGTAGTTTTCTTGTCAATTTTGGTTTTACCTTGGGCTGGCCGTTCCAAATGCTACTAGTTTCCGCAAGACAATGGGCTAAACAACTAGTGGTTTTGGGGAAACAATGGACTAATTAATATTGTGCGTGAATTTTCGTGAGTTTTTGAATTCTTAAGTTTGATAGTTTTCTTGTCAATTTCAATTTTAACTTAGGACGGTCGTTCTAAATGCTAATAGTTTTGGCAAAATAATGGGCTAGACAGCTAGTGGTTCTAGGGAAACAATGGAGTAAATAATGTTGTGTGTGATTATGGTGCTTGACCAATACAAAACGAAAACCAATAATATGAAGTTCTTCTCATTTTATTTTCTTTTCCAAAATTTGTAAAATGCAAATTATTGCGGTTTTTTACACGCTATGATCTGAACGCACATGATTTACCACCTAATTCTAATGTTTATCTTCATTTTATCATCATTTTCTTTTGAGTGGATTTGAGTACTTATTCATCCGACGAAAAGTACATGTGATATCAGAGTTGGATACTAACCTTGCTTGAAATAAGACGATGTTCTTACTTGGTTTGAAGTTTTGCCGGATTTGTGTCCACATGTTTTACTATAGAATTCAAAGATTTTACATGCAACTTGTAAAGGAAAATTGCAACACAAATATATAATTTCAAAAGCAAAAGGCAGCAAATGCTGCAAACGAGCAATTCTACTATTTTCGAAGGCTAGTGGCAGTGTGGCAGTACTGGCCATGGCAGAGAACTTGCAATATAGCTCCCCACCAACAAAAGAATGGGGGTGTTAAAAATCATTCTTCCTTGTAGTTATATTGGGACTGAACTGCTGAGTTCTTTTTGTTTCTTTTCTTGTTTTCCTGAGAAATCTCCTGAGCTAAAATTCTATATTTTGGTATTACATACATTCTTAGGCCGCCGGGACTGTAAAGTTAAATCAATATGTATGTTTTTGTCATGTAATCTGCACATCCTTCATGAGACTCCTGAAAGAACAGCGCGCAGCTAAGTCACTCCAAAAACCTTGCGTTCCAAAGAGCATTCTTGTCTTCACCACAACGCTGGTGAACATCCATCATTCTCTCAACGGACCTGCAAATTCCGCTGCAACGCCAATCAAATGAAGCAGCACAGGTGTTGCCCGACATACCCTTCCACACACAGTCTGCAGTAGTCCATATTATACCATCAAGTCTATTGAAATTCATATAGAATATAAAACCATGGTGGAAATAGAACAGGAAGTTTCAAATTACCAGGTGGAGTACCACAGCAAAGTCTCCTATCATCCACTTGGTCCACTTCTAAGCCAATGAACCAAGATCCCAATGAAACATCTTCATTGGCATATTTGTGCAGCACATCCCTTAAACAATCAATGATAGAACATTTAGCATGTCAAACTCTAGTATCTATATAACATTGCAACTCATTCAATCATAAAACAGCCTTGGTGTTTAATATAGCTCAACGAACAAAAACAAAGCAGGAACCTACTGGTTTGCTGATATGTAAGTTGCCAAATCCTTCGAGATAGCATACAGTTGTCCTGTAGCATGACGAAAATACTTGTTTCCCACCTCCCCAAATTTCCAGAACTCTGGTTCATGGTATTTCACGCCCCTGCCATAATGAAAATATTATGAAATTGTATTTCACCAATATTTTGATATACACATCTAACTAAAGTATAAGAGCCACTTACTTTCGAGAGAGGACTGGACCTGACTTCATGCAACCAATGTATACTCGCGGTTTCGCACGGTGTCTAGACAGGATTGTCCCAAGTGTAGCTGTGGTATTGAAAGGAAAAATATTAACTCACAAAAAGAAGAAAGAGAATGAAACAAAGAAACTATAAAAGGGTGAAATGCAATGCTTAGCAACGAACAACTACGCGGAAAAAAAAAAAAATTCAAATGTTACCTAGATTTACATGGACATCATCATCAACTTTGATATAGAATTCAGCATCCCACAAAGCAACAGCTGTGGAAAAGTAGGTCTTTGTCTTGGCTGATAATTCCAGGTAGCCCTCAACATGGTTCTGCATATGGTATGAATTAAAGTTATGATGGAATGATTCTTATATACTTACTACGAATGATTCTACTCTAGACAACCAACATAATTTAAACAGCATCACATATAATCAAACTTAGCTGACTTAACAAAAGATTACCAGCCTCAAAAAGTCTCCATAGACGAGCTCCTCTGCTTCAATAGCTTTATCAAGAATACCACCAGCTGTCGCACTATTGACATTAGAAACATAGAAATGTTCATATTCTGCAAATCTATAGTTGAAAGAAATGTGAGAATAAATGAAACTTGATTAAGAGGTTTAGAAAGTCTCACCTGTGTCCTATAACAAAGCGTAAGAGAATGCCCTTCTCTTCTTCTAGCTTCTTTCTTTCTTCACCTGGTAAATAATTTTCAATGAGAAACCAGTAGTCATAACTAGACTACGAATCACATCAACAACAAAGTCATAATGCACCTTGTGGCATCCAAGTTGCACGTACTGAATCTCTTCTTTTCCGACTATTAAAAGCTGTATTGATTCCTATAACCATGAAGTACTTCTTTTCGGAAGCTAATTCAACAGTTTTCGAGTTTCCTAACACAGGAGAGTCATGATGTCCAGATGATTTTTGAGTTGCCCTATCAGCTGCTATCTGTAGGGAATCACAAACTCTTTGTGGTTATGTTTTATTTAACTTAATTTCATTTGTACCCAGATAGTTTGTTATCATAACCTGACCACATGTTCAAAAATGATTTAGTAACTGAAGAAGTTGTATATAGACTTACAATCTTCTGATTACAATCCTCAGGTTTGGAATTTATCCTATGAATTGAAGTTCTAGTTGGCCATGGTTCAGGAACCACCCACAACCTGGTAAACAAGTCTTCATTATTATTTCATCATCATGCATTTACTAAATCACTAACGTAAAGCTATCTTGAGATATATGTAATCTAATAGAAGAAATGGGCATCATATTTTGCTGTTCGTTAGAATCTATGCATGATCTGCATTGATTCCAGAAATCAAGAGCAGACAAGCACATTGTGCCCAAAAGAAATGAAATTTTTTCATACTGAGCAATTGAACATAAACATGAAAATGTTAAGGACTGTGTTGTCCTATATTGTTCAACATCTAGCCTACTGTTACCATAATTCAGATTTCAGACACAATTGCATCTAGTTAGATTATACATAGCTGAAAAGTCATATAATTGCAGTTGACTCGAACACAATATGGCATTCTGTCCAAACTACCGACAGAATTCAACTCCGATTTCTATAATTATAACAGAGATCCGCATTTCAAAGACACAGAATCCAACTCGATCAGCTAAACACCTATCATTAGCAACTTAACTAGATGTAGTATGATATATTTCCTCAAGATTCTTCCACTAAACCCAAGTGATCCCTGGGTTTGGAAAACACCCCATTTGGCCAAAATGCATAATGTACTATAACCAATCACCATAGTAAGCTGGTAACTAAAGATCGAAAATTTAAAACAAGCAATAGAAACCCATCAAAGAAAACTACCTGTTGGTGAATAATATCCCAGCAAAGAAGCTGCACAAGCATAGCAGAACAGCCAAGTTCCTTGAAATCACATTCTTTGTTGTTATCTCTCCTCCCCATCCTCTGCTCTTTATAGACATTGTATTCCAGCAATCTTTGCCTAAACCTACACAAACAACACACAAAAAGAAACATTCTTTAATAAAATAAAAATTACCGGTTTGAGAAACCCAGAACTCTGGAAGAGGAAGGTTACCTCAGTCAAGCTGAGTCAGTTTGTGACACACACTCTCTTCCTCCCTTACAGACACGAGAGAGGTGCATTTGAGAACGACCCAGTAACTTTCCCTCTTTAATGTACCAAATTACTAAACCGTCTCCTTCGGCAAAAAACGCTTCTCCTCCATGTAAATTGTAATCAAGGTGAATGTTATACATGGACCCATAACAGTAAACCCAGAGGTTTTTAATCAAAACCTCATGTCAACAACATTATTTATATATTCTGAAGTATGATTTTATTTCAATACATCGCATGTAAGTGACCTTTAATTTACATATTTAAGTGACACTAATTATGAAAGAATCGAAATTAAGCTCATCTTGCTAGGTTAGTTGAGGCCAAACATTGAACTATTAACTCTTAAAAACTCAATTTTTCGGCTTGGTGACCCTTATGTACTGGGGGCAGTTTCATTTTGATAGATTCTTTAGTTGATTAATGGAAACACATTGTAACTGCAGGTTGTTCTTGAGCATTGCCTTGGTGTGGTTCAGTTACCATGAGCAAAAAGAAATTACAAAAGCCATGGAAGTGAAGACTAGAAAAGATCTTGTACGTACCAGAAAATAATAGATCAAAGGTCAAACGTTGGAGCATCTCTAAACGTCATTGAAAGACAAAATATAATCCAGTTTTTCTGATCAAAAGATACACAAGATAAACTTGTACTAGAGAAAATGACAGATTAAGTACTTGCTCAAACCTGAAAATAGTTGAAATGCACCCTTTGAAAAAGTGGAAAATTGTCAAGTTACTTATTCTTGAAAATAGGAATAATGTATCTGAAACTAGGAAATGGCAATTGAAATCAGTTGAACATTAGCAATAAGTTGTATGAATTAATATTCAAAGTTAAATATAAACATGAAGTAGGTAGGCACTGAGCTCTGAAGGAAAAAATGAGCTTTCTTACACCAAAATGAAAAGAAAGAGAAGTGCTGATAATATTAAGACTGTCGGCAAAAGGGGAATAACCAACCATTTGCCGAGTGGTGAGGGATATCTTGAATCAAATTATTGTATTTTAAGAATCATTGGTACCATAATACTAGAATCTGTCCCAGAAAGAAGAGAGGGAAGGTCCTTCCTTTACTGATATTTATGCACAATTGTCTGGTAGAGGAACTTTATACATTATCGGTGGGAATGGTGGCCCTTTATTCTGATGAAAAAATGGAGACTTTGAAATGGATTTCAGATCCTCTCCAAGTCTATCACTTAGGTTTTTAGCAAGGTTCGAAACGAGGAAAGAGAATTACATATGAAATTCATTGTGAAATAAGTAAATCATTAGTTTAGTGTTGTTTTTCTGTTAATCTTCATGGATTGAATTTGCGAACGAAAATTGTTTTTTGTTTTTGGGTAGGTTAACCATAACTTGCTTGATTCACAAATTTCATTGCCTTAGTTCACTCATATCATTGTCATCAAACATTCAAACTCCTTTTATACAAAAAGTAAACTACAAACTAGAACCTCCAATACAAATTAACCATAAGCGGTCAAATAAAACTCAATCCCTAATATGAAGATATCCATGTTGTTTTTGTGACCAAGGGGCATCCGGCTTATCTTGTCATCAATCTATGATGGTAATATTGATGGGTTATGCAAAGAGGGCTAGTCATAAGACTTGCATGGTATGATGAGTATATCTAACCTTGTCATCAATCTATGATGGTAATATTGATAGGTTATGCAAAGAGTGCTCATAAAGACTTGCATTCTATGATGAGAACATGTCCCTTTCATGATGCTTATGCTTAACATTTGCTGGATAGACAAATAACCCAAATAAAGCCAAAATAATTTGGTAAACAAAAAGGAAATGAGAAGGACAAGGCTTTTAAAAATGCATGAAGGAGAGAGGGGAAAAGGTTCAAAATTATATAGTTTCATTACTATATGAAAAACCAAAATTAAACTTGATGCAAAAGCAGCAGCCATTTCATCTTCATACCCGCCTAAATTAAACACAATACGGATGTGTTACAAAATCTCAGAGGCTGCCAATTGTTTTTAGACCTTTTTCTTCTAGAAAAGCACACCACAGAAAGGCACCTCTGACTTCTTTTGGGGACTTTTCTCTATCCAGTCACCCCTACTTGATATATTTGTTAGCAACAACAACCAAATTAAGCAAACCTAAAACAGAATAAACAAAGATTACATGACTACTCCAAGAAACCAGTTTGTTTCCAAACACCATTCCTTACTTTCCTCAAGTCTCTTCCTTTAAGTGTCCTGCCCCTCCCTTCAACAACTGAGAAACATGAGATCTGGCTTCTTCTCAGCTTTCTAGCCAACCATTCATGTGGTGGCACCATCTCATCTTCATTATCATTGGCATCATCATCTTCACCATTGAATTGGACATCATACCCATCATGATTATCTTCATTTTTCCCATAATTTTTTGACCAATCAGGAATGCTAATTGGAGCCGATCTCTGTACCACATTGGAGTCATGGGTGCTTAAAGAGTTGTCACATGCCTTTACAATGGTTCTTGGAGCTGTGGAGAGGCTCCTTGCAGAAGAAGAAGAAGAACTAGAGGAGCAAGACTCCTGAGTAAAGTTGTACTTCCTTTCCTGCTGAGTAACACCCCACACTTCTTCTTGAAAATCTTCACTACTTGAATCACCAACACCAAAACCACTGCTTTTGCTCAGCATTCTGTTCCAATCTGCCATTCTCTTCAGTTGCTTTGCTCTAAAACATACAAATACTGCAAGTTAAGTGCTTAAAAAAAAGCCAAACAGAGAGAAACAGAGGGCTCTAGTTGAAAGCACAACAACTATGAATATAAATATAGAAGGCCAAGTACTTAGTAATTTCAAAAGGGTGGCCAAAGATGTAAACTTCAAATTACCCTTCAAATTTCCTTCACATAAGATGAAAGGCACATAAGATGAAAGGCAAACATCAAAAAGCTAAAAAATAAGTGCTTTGAGCAAAAAAGCCAAAACAGAGGAAAACAGAGAGCTAGCAAAAACAGAACCAAGGGTCTGAATATAAATAGAAGGAAAATAAATTCATTGGTTTTAATCTTGGTGGGTGAAGAGATAAACTTTGATCTCTCTTTTCTTCTTGGGAATCATACCCAGAAAGGTGGATGAGAATAATATCAAGAATCTACCTTCAATGAAAAACCCTGGTTCACAAAAGAAGCAGGGGTTTTTGAAAACCAACCAGGACAAAGCAGAAGCTGTGCTCTCCTGCTTGGCCTCTCTTAAATTATTAATACCCTCCAAACAAGATCACAGACTTCAAGGTCTGGGTACACTGCTGCCCAACTTCACAGTGGATCAGAAAACGACAAGGGAGTGAGTAATTTTTATTTTTTAATTTCTTTAAAACCTTTTTATGATTGTGGATCAGAAAACGAAAATGATGGGTTTTGATGAGAATCTCAGTTATAGTTCACACTAATTTCTAAACTCACCTGAAATTGGGTCAGTGTGAAGTTGGTTTCACTTGGTTTCTAATCACACAAAGCACCAAAAGTGAAGCCCACAGAAAGGATGAGTCACTGAGAAAACAGAACTAAAAGGATGAAAAGAAAAACACCACAATATTATATTTCAAGTGATTTGCTGGTCTGAGTGAGGCATTGGGGAAAACTCAGAAACCAGGTCTTGATCTGATCAGAGCAATTTTACCTTCTGTGGCAAAGAGTCAGATTTTTCTGTGCTACTGAGATGGAGACTACTGGGTTTTATTTATATGCCAGTAAAGATTCAATTTTTGATGAAAAAGTATAAATTATTATTTTTGAGGGGTCTGAAAAAAGGCTGAGGTTTAGGCGAGGTGGGGAAGAAGGATTGGTCTGAACTCTGAACTCTGCACCAAAAATTTAACTCTCTCAGTGCTTCAGTGATTCCTGCAAACCTTATCCCCAAAATCTGGATACAGGAGTACAACTCAGCTCTCTACTCTTACCACACGAGTGAAAGTGAGCTAACTTCCTTTAAGGATGCATAGGAGGGGGTGGTTATGAAGTAAAAGCTCTTTGGTTGACTTTACAGTAACTTATTACTCGTCAAAATAAGTTTTTTGAAGTGTTTTTGAGTATTGAAAGTTTGAAACTTCAAAATTTCGGAATCGTTATAGCAGTTGAACAATGTAAATACTTCGGAACACTGTTCAACATTGGATCACTATGAATTTAATGAAGTATAGGAGTTCCGGAAAACAGGTTACATTGTTTGAGTGAGTTTGGTTGAAGGACTGAAGGGTCTTGTGAAACAGGATCAAGTTCAACTGCCTTGTGAAACAGGATCAAGTTCAACTGCCTTGTCAAACAGGATCAAGTTCAAACAGGATCAGTAACATGTGTTGGATAATGACCCAAGTGAAACAGGATCAAGTTCAACTGCCTTGTACGTTTTTTCGAGTTTCAATTTGTTCTCTTTCCTTCAATTCTTGGACTTGCAATCACATCCCTCAAAACTGTGGCAGTTGATGCATTGCAATTTTGCCAAAGTTGAGAACCTTCTGGGTAAAACTGAAAAGTAGGCAACCTTTTTCACAGTACTTGATATCTAACTACCCTGCTCAAAAGTTGTTGCCAAAGTTTGAAGCTTTTTGGTGTTAATCGAGATGAATCAGATGATCATTACTATCTGCTTCTAAGCTTACCAGCAATGGAATCTTGATTACTTGTTTGTGTTCCATGTCCTTGATATATGAACATAGTTTACATATTGTATTGATACATCAATGTCTATATGCGAATCTTTAAGATGCTGTGCAATACATGACAAGTGATGTTTAACTTTCTTTGTGAAAATTGAATGTAACTAGCTAACTTCAGAGCAAGTACAAGAATCTTATTACTACGAATCAATGAGACGTTGCACTGTGGTAGGTTTTGACTTGATTACTCTGAGAAACTAAAACGTACTTGGCTTTGTTTTTTATGAACTCCACATTGATTTTTCTGGTTCCCAGATTTCCAGTGCAAACTGAAGATTTAATTTCATGTTGGACTCATATAAGGTCAAACATATTGCATCAATTGCTCATGGAGTCCCAAACAACAAAGCTAAACAAAATTTGGGAGTTTTAACAAAATGTGTTTTGATAGAAAATCATACCACTACTTGCCAAATGCCATGAGTAATACTGATCGAGGATGGAAATTGGTTTAACATGTCAACCAGAAACGACTTCAATTGACATCTCAAATTCGGTAACAAAATGTTACTTTTCTTTACTTGAAGACGGAGCATGAACCTTTTTCAACATTTTGGTACAACAAGATATAGTGACTGACATTCTAGATCCAACAACCAACGAGCCAGACCTGTACCTGAATAAAATCTTAAGAGTCGATGGACTCAAGACCCAGAACCTTAAGGGGCCCAAAATTTTCTTTTTCTCTTTGTGTGATTACATTAGTTTAGTTAAAAACAATCAATAATAATTAACAACATCCAATTAGAGTGGTGTTAGATTACAAAAGAGAAAAATGAATATAAAATCTTACCTATTATATTACTATCATTAATTGCCATTTTAGAAAAATTAGCAGCCTAAGTAAGAGATTTGTTGTAGAAATAAGATTTTTAATATGACTTCTAATGTTTTTTGTTGTTAGAGTTTGAGTTTATAGTTTTAGTTCGTGAAAATTTTTGTGTGTTTCTTAAAAAAATAAAATAAAATAAAATAAATAA
>NC_020493.1:473772-495896 GCF_000184155.1 Fragaria vesca subsp. vesca | reverse complement strand
AATAATATACTTGAGGGCCCAATTTTGAAAGTTCGACTCAGGTCTAAAAATCACAGGTCCGGGCCATAGTGTTAGTTTGGTTCCTAGCAAGATCTTTGGTGATGAGAAAAACCTAGCATGCAAAATTCTCTTGCTATTCTCCTTTTCTCTTATGGTTCTCTTTCTGTTATTTTCATCAAGCACTGTCGATGGCACTATCGGGGTTGGTTAGCTAATCGGTTCGGATTCGAAAAGCACAAAACTAACAAGGTATGTTGGATGAATTGACAAGCACCATTTCCACTTTCTAACAAGCTACAATGTGAAAAATGTGCTGAAGTGTGCAAGATGTAACTAGCCTTTCTGTACCGAAGTGTTGAAAGCTTTGGAGTTCATTACTCCATTGAGTCCTACTAAGATGAATTAAGATGGAAGACACTTATCCTAGGAAACTAGGATAGAGCTCAAGACAAATTCAGCTTTTGCTTAGTTGGATTTCAATTTGAATGTTGAGGAGTGCAAAGCAATCATAAATATGGAATCCTATTAAGATGCATTCAGTGGAGAAAAATCGACTTGTCACATTTATCAGAGATGGTATTTCTAATTATTGAAGAAAGAACACAGTTCTACCATCCATAGAGGCCAAGGATCTGCTTGATATGAAAAGTACTTGTAAGATAAGCACACTCAAACCTGTTTGATTCCCAACTTTTTTCCTTTTGAGGAGAAAAAAGAGGATTTTGGAGCCCAGTGGAAAGTGAAAAGAAGCCACTTAGTGTTGCATCTGTCTCAAATCTCATTTATATTGTCAAGGCATGACTCTTTCATTGTTCAAGTATTGGTCGGTCCTTTCAATGCCTGTGAAATCTGTTTACCAATTAGGAAAAATGACTGTCAAACTTTGAAGATCCACTCAAAGATGTTGGTCCTATGATAATAAGCTAGTTCATCTTTCAACTACTTCATCATTATAAATCAGACCATAGCTGGTACTGATTATCAGTTAAAGCCACCGGTAGTTTTAGAAACTCTTTGTGCTGTCTGCATTTCACAGATATGGAATGCTGAACTTGAAAATCTCCATTATTTCAATGTTGACTCTTCATAATCATCTCGAATGGCACATTAGACTATGATAGTCGACATTTTATGTTCTCTTTACTCTCCATGATCATCTCTTACGGCACATTGCACTATGATAGAGGACATTTTATTGCCTAGCACAATTTAGGCTAGAATGCCGTACAACTGATGTCACCTATTAACATACAGAAAAAATGGTTCGGATGAACCATTTTTCGGCTCTACAACTGATGTCACCTTTTAGCATTACTTCACTGTGGTGGAACTATATGCAGCTAGGTAAGCTATTGAAAGAGAAAATGATCGCGATCTACAACTGAAACTGTACAAAACTATCCTGCAGATTCAAGTTTTTCTTCTTCACTTCCGTGCTGCGTGATACAACTCCATATATTCAAGAGCTGGCCGATTCCAAGACCAATCTTGCTCCATCACTGTCTTGCACAACGAGTTGAACCAATCTTGACCGTCATACCAGGCAGAGATAGCCCTGAAAAGACCATTAATGAGTACTTTCAAATAATTGCTGAAATCTTTTATTGAAAGATCACAAGAGTTCCCCAGTCATGAGTAAAATATAAATGTACTCACCTATTTAGAGCATAATCAACACCAGCAGCATCAGCTCCATCGAAACTGAACCCATTTGGTTCAAGACCCTGCGCCTCTGCTCTCTCTTTATCATGGTCAACATCAAACACAGTGTCATAGAGCCCTACAAGAAAAGAACATAAAAATGGACGGTCAAAATCAAAATATGTTAAAACTACTGACATACATTTTAGCGAGTGTTACAGCAGGGATGAAAAACAAGAGAGTCAAAAACAATGTGAGCTATCATAATTGTTTAGCTCTTAACCACTAAAGAAACACACTGTACACATGTCAATTTGCTCACTAGTCAAGAGAAAATATAAACACGTGTACAAAACCGTGACTAATCAGTTACTGATATGTTATGTGCATACCTCCGGTTTTTCGAACAACAGGTATGGAACCGTATCTCATTGCTACAAGTTGGGTCAGTCCACATGGCTCAAATATTGAAGGAACAAGGATGAAATCAGAACCAGCGTATATCTATAATAAAATTCAATTTGTTATTATCAGATGCAAATGTAAAAGAGATGTAGAAAACCGAGTAAAACAACACTCAGACCAACATACCAAATGTGAGAGTGGCTCATCATAAGTCAAACAAAGACGAGCACGATCACCGTGAGAAGAATGTAATTGATTCGCCAAATTTACAAAGTCATTTTGGATACGAGGATCTGGAGCTGAACCAAGCAATACAACCTGCAATCAATACAGTTCAGTATTTTCTTTGATAGACTAAGAAATAGAAAGGATTATTGTGTTACTAATATTCTTAAGTCCTATGCAATACACAGACTACTACTTGAAGATGCCATCTGTCAAGAACATAAATAATTTATGTTAATGATGGACATTTAGAAGGAGAGAGATGTAAGAGAACCTGTCCATTGCGTTCCAAGGTACGCCAAATGGCATGCTTGATAAGATGGATTCCTTTCTGCTGAGTTAAGCGAGTAATAATACCTACTAAAGGGAGATCTGCTGTTTTCAGACCAAGCCTTTGTTGCAAGGCTTCCTTAGCAGCTTTTTTGCCTTCAATAACATTTTCAGAAGTATATGATATCTGGAATGACAAGGAACCTATAAGTTAGTAGCGAGTAGTAGGGATCAAAAGTTATAGTTGTGGATATCTCAAAATCAAAGAAAAAGATCAACAGGTCTTGTCGCAAGCCTGGTTTTAATATTACTCTGATATATAGCCAAAAAAAAAAACAAACAGAGAGAATTTGGCAGACGGCTTATACTTATTCCATGAAATATATATCAATCAATCTGAAATTCCCGATACAAGTTTATAGTGATGAAAATTGAAGAAAATACTATTTACTTACAGGTAGGAAACCATCATTGTATGGGTCCCATATATCTTGATCAATTCCGTTTATTATGCCATGGAACTTGTAGAGGTGCGGAGCTACTGCAGGATTTCTAGCAATCTCCTTAGAATAAGTCTCAGATACCTGTGCATATAAAGATGACTAACTCAGTCGAGATGATAGTGACTGCCGAATAAGAAACTATTAACACCATGTGAAAAACTTAGATAGCTTCCGGAATTTAACTACTTACAGTAGTAGACTTGTCTGAGTACGCCACAGCTTTTCCAATATAGTGCGCTCCAAATTCAAGATTGTGAATTGTGAAGACAATGCGAGCTTTGCTAAGACCATAATGCGAGTAATGATCTTTATATAACCAGGCAACAGGTGCACTAGACCAATCATGGCAATGAATGATATCCTACCATCATAGAGCATCAATTAGAAATTGATACCCTCAAAGTCACGCATATATCAAAAAGAAAATATTTTGCCTATACAAGTGCCCACACCTTTGCAAAATTCTATACAATGTGCATAATAGTAAAACCACCCACACCACTACTATTCAAATTAATTGATTTGGTAGTTGTGTACAGATTAATATTATTATTCTTTTTTAAATGAAACTAATATAGTGCTAACATATAGTTACTTCTCAACAGTCAATTTGTTCATGAGTAACTCACAGGATGGGATCCACTTTGGAGTAGATATTCTAGAGCAGCATGGCAAAAGAAACCAAATCTCTCCGAATCATTCTTACAACCATATATACAACCCTTATAAAACAGTCTGCAAAAGAAATGTGAAAAGAGTGAAGTTTTATTAAATATGCATTGCTAATCTTGGTACTATATATACAAGATAATCAAACTGTAAACTTGTTATACATACAACGGAATACATATTAACCTTCAAAAAACAAAATAATACACACTAAGCTTGATAAACAGATATGCTACTTTGGTATATTGAAAAATGCAGGTAGAGAGCAGTACCCATTTTGAGGTTCCAGAAAGTAGACTGGAACCCCTTCCACTTTCCCAAACCAAACTTTGATTTCAGTACCACCCCAAGAATAGGTTCTGTTATACTGGAATTCCTTAACCTGTATCGAGGCACAATTAATATAACAGGGGTGGGGGGTAAAATAACGCAAAATGAATAGGTACACAAAGTAACTCAAGAACAGAAAATGTCAGAAGGGTTTTCACAAATTGTTGTACACTTATTCTGAATGTCATAAGCCAAAATGAAGGAAAATTTAAATTAGTTTCCAAACCAAGCCCATGAATTACTCTTTAAAACAATTTTCCAAGAAGAACAACCCACCTTTTAACAATTCCATTAAACCAGGCAGCCAAATGAACCACCACATCAACGTTTTAATGAAATTGGCCACTAAACCAGGCAACCAAATGGCTACATAAGACATAGAGTGCACTTTTTAAGATTAAGAATATATATTTTTTTTTAAAAACAAAAAAACAAAATAAAGATAACGCTCCATGCAGGAAGAGAAAAGTGTAACAAAGAAGATGACATATAAAGAAGAGAGAAATAGCAATGAAGCTTACATTGCTAAGGTTCAAACAGTCATACTTGGGAAGAATGACGTCGACATGGTGATTTAAGTCTTGTACAGCTCGGGATAGACTGGTAACCACATCACCAAGGCCTCCAACCTATTATACATGACAAAGGAGACAAACAATATCAGTGGGATTCGCAGAAGCGCCATTTCACTTTCAAGTAGTCGATCAATTACGTATTAATAAATATTTGATTGATTGGTCTGAGGTATCTTCAATGAAGCAAATTCTGAATGCATCTGTTCTTAGAAATACTATAAATCATGATTCTCAAAAAAGTACAAAAAACTATAAATCATGGCGCCCAAGAACAAACATCATATTAATTATTTAAGTTTCCTGATAATACGCTAAGGCCAGTAACCTGCTAACTAATGTGATACCTCAAAATGAATAGTAAGATAGCTCAAAGACAGCCTGAACTTTTGGTAGTACAAAGGCTGAAATGTGTGAAACATCATTGACAGACTCAACTGCTAAAGATACAATAAGAAAATTCATCCAACCATAGTTAATTTGTGGACTTGCCTTGGCAATGGGTGCCATTTCAACAGTGATATGCACAATGTGCATTGGTGACTCCTTTGAAACTCCTCCAAACACTGGAATGTGATAATCCATTTCATTTTTGTTATCAAAAAGTCCGCCTTCTTCACTCTCAGAAAAGACAAAGTCCATCACGTATGCATCGAGTGGAACCATAACTGCAGAAATACAAATGATAATGATATGGTTGCAAAACAGTCTTAATAAGATCAACCGATATCATTGTTAATATAACGACATTCATAGATGTTATGCTATTTACTGCAAACAATTGAAGAAGCCTTGCGAGAAAGTAGGCACAATAAAAATAAGTTTTGGCCTGTTACTATGAAGAATCAAAGCTCACTGAAGTTATGTTTACTATAACTTGGATTGTCTTGAAAGACGAGTGAGAAAGAGGATAAAAGGACAAGAAAATCTCCAACTCCTTGTAACGAAAAAGCTAGACCATGTAAAACTCTAACTTACCAGTGGCTTTGACATGGGTACCATTTTCTGCAGGTACCATTTTCTGTGGTGGCAAAGGACCACGGCGGTGGGCCCAATGGTTAAAGGAGCATCTGAACCAAATCTCAGGCTTTCCGTTAAGAACAGTATTGGCAGGATTGTAGAAAATTGTGACCATGCTTCCAGCTTGGACATCAAGGGGCTCAGTGTAGACTACATGCTTCTGAGACAGCAGGTACCTTCTCAGAGTTTGTTCCTTCATTTCTGCTTTCATAAGTGCTGTTTTCTTGGCCTACGGAATGAGAAAATAAATGGAGTTGGGAATTACCACTGATACAAAAATAAATTTAAGAAGCTTCAGCAAGATAAAGATAAACAAAACCTGAAAACAAGTATAGAGAGAGGATATCTCATGTTCCCATCGGCAATTTTAAGAATAGTTTACACAATCCCCACTTTGAATTACATTACTTAGCATGAAATGGACCATCCAGCCGCAACCCAAACAGGGTTTCCCTGGTTTACATCATGCAGGCATTCGTAGGATCATATTGAATATTTAGTGCACTCACCTTGGCACGTATGGCCTCCTCCCTTAATCTCCTCTCCTCCTGGAGCTTCCTATAGATCTGGTGTTCTTCCTCAACCCAATATTGTTCCTCAGGAATAGACTTCGGAACTATTGCATGGAAATCATGACGATGGTTGTTATCATATACTGTGGCATTCTGAGGTGGTCCATCGGCAAAAACCCAATCCAATACAACAGCTTGTTCAGGTACAACAACTACAAGAAACAATATTGTGTCACATTGATGCTTTTCATAACAAAAAATTATCTCGGAACTCTCAGATAGATTAAAGGTAAAAATAATATAAAACAAATGATAACCAATTCCCAAATTTTACTGCACTCTAAGATCAGAAAAGAATACAGAATAGCAAGCATTATGTTTCCATGCACATACCTTTGGCATACCACCAGTCACCGTCCTTTTCCTCAGACCTAACAAGACTTTCAATAATTGATAAGCCAGCACTCCAACCATTATGTCCTCCATGAATCCACAGTTCCTTAGCATTAGCAAGAGGACCTGAGCTTCGGTTATAATACAACCTCACCACGTCCTCACCTTTAAACTCCCGAGGTTCTATGTACCAAACATCTGGAACTGACCTTACAGCCTTTTTGGCCAACTCTTGCACCAATTTCCGTCTCCTTTCAGTCTCTGCCTTTGCCTCTGCTCTGTCAAATTCTCTTGCTGCCTTCTCTGCTTCGATTCGCCTCTGCTCTTCTGCTTGCCTTTCCCTCTCAGCTTGCTCCTCTGCAAGTTTCTCAAGTTCTTTACGCTTCTCCTCGAGTAAGAAATCTTCAAATGCATAGGCGTCCATTCCACTTTCTATTTCTATGCAGAAATCCTTCTTGTCATTATTGTCATAAACATCTTTTCCATTGAAGAACACAAAATCTATCTTATATGCTTCGGCAGGAACATGAAATTGACAAGACCACCAATCCCCTTTGAGATTTGTTCTGATCAACCGAATGGTAAAAGATTTCCAGCGCCAGTCATTAAAAGCCCCCATAATGACTACATCATCTTCACTGTTTAGGGTGGAAAGACTTCTATTAAGAAACACTTCTATATGTTGATCAGGTTTCACCACTTGAGGATAGACAAAGAGCTTGTTCCCTTTGGAGAAGTTTTCCTCAGCTAACCTCTCAATCTCCTCCATACGTTGTTTTTCTTCCATCTCCAACTTTAACTTCAAAGAAGCTTCATGAGATAGCTTCTTATCAATATCAATGCCTTTATCTCTACTCCCATTCTCTACCTCTTGAAAGCTTCTACCAGTTGCTGATGTTTTGCTAAGTGATGAAGACTCCGCAACTTTACGACTAGTTTCATCAATCCTCTTTACATCAACTTTCGGCCCAGAAACACTGGCTGTGGAAGACGCAAAACCCTTTTTGTCTCCAGTATTTCTTTGACTTGTTTTTGGGACACTAGTCTCTACTGGAGGTTTGGGAACTGTTGCCTTTGGACCAGGGCCATTAGGCCTTGAACTCGACACTTTTCTCTGTCTCCTAGAAAAATCTAGCAAGTTCCACAGCCAAATTACATCAATAACAATAAATATAGAGCCCAAATAATCAACTTCATTCAGAAACAAAACCAGATCAGCTATTTACCAGCTGAACTAGCAGTAATTTTACATGAAACCCCAGTTGTCAGGTCTCCTTTGAACCATGAAGAATACTGAAACCATTAGAACGACAACAGCTCAGTGATTGATTCAGAATCACTATCTCCAAAAGTAAAAGGCAATTATCCAGTACTCAAATAAGAAATAACAAAAGCTATTATACTCAAGTCCTATAAAACAGTGAACCAAATACAGAATACCCCACCATTAAAAAGGAGTTTCATCAATAAAGTTTCACACTTTCCACAAAATCTCCAATCAAATAATCCAAACCAAGTTACCAAACCTGAAGCAGATCAACAAACCCAAAATACTGATCCCACCAAACACATAATCAAATGGATTTTGATCAAAATCAATACCAAATAATTCAATGTAATAATAGAAACACCAAAATGCATACTTGAAAATTGATATAGTCTACTGAATAAACAAAGATGAATAATTTGTGGAGAGAAATGACTTACTCTTCCATGAGGACAGAACCCAGAAACTGGTTTGAGCTTGAGATTGGTTCTTCTGTCTTGGAACACAGTTCTGCAACTGAGTGGCCTATGAGCTTGCAAAGACACCTCCATGACTGTTTAAACTGAAAAAGAATGTCTGTTTCTGTTATGCTTTCTATCCTCTTCGTACTTCCAATCCCAGAATATAAACTGATCAGAACGCCATTTCTAGAAGTGTGTGCTAATCAATATATTCAATTAAACAAAGCAAATGAAAGATCTTGATTAATATCTCCATCTAAAACAAAACAAAGCCAAACAGTGTGAGTACAGCTGCTTAAAATAGGTGATGACTGACATGAGTAAAAGGCAGTCGTAGAATCTGAGCCGTGCCTGTGTGTCAAATGAGGAGGGTTAGTTTTCTGACTTCTCTCTCTGGGATTTGGAAGTTACTCGAGGATTAAGGGTACCCCAGCCGAATTGATGGGACTAATCAGAAATTGCCACATCAGATGTCAACATGCCACGTCAGGACAAAGCCTCCTTGGAAGTTTTGGGAGGAGGACTGCGATAGGGATAAAGTGCTTAATTGACCTTTAATTCTAGGGACTGCAATATTCATCTCCCCGACTACGGGAGAAGCTCTTGTATCGCGGAAGGAAATGTAGCGTGATATGTTCGATCCACCAATATCATGATAATAAGAAGATTCGTTTATATGTTTTAGGTATCCGACCATTTATTATATAATCGATACGGAAATCAAATTATGAGTATAATGTAAAATATGAATGTGAAAGTATTAGCAACAAAGCTATACCATGATGTCTGATCATCTGATCATAACAAAACCCAGGTTAAATTTGGAACATTTTGTCAATGAGATGAAACTTGAATACGTACAATACCAATCACCAAAACAAAAGATAAGAAAAATTCAGACCACAAAACCAGTTTGCATAAACTAAACTTCATATCAAGGGGGATGAAGACAAGAATTTCAAACACACCACCATGCAGCATCACTTTCACGTCCTTTTTCTTTGACATTGATCTCTTCAGAATATGCTAGTGTATATGTCACTCATTCTACTCTAACATGAAATGATTCCATGTGTTCATTCTTTTACAAACAGCATAAAAAATATGAAGAACAGAAAGAGAGAAAAGAGTGTAGAGATGAGGTTTCATAATACTTACCCGAATTAGATTAACGTTGAAATGGAATTCAGAGAGGAAACCAACTGGTTTAAGAGAAGGTATGAGAAAAAAGAGAGCCAATGAAAGAAAGGGAGAAGAAACTGGTCAAAACAGAATTTGGGAGGCAAATGAGTAGTGAAAAAACCGAACAATGTGGAAGGGTGAAGTGCTTTTGTTTGGTTGAGATTTAAAGATTGCAGAGTGATTCTAATTCTACACAATTGCCGTATGCTATATGGTCCAAAGTATATATCCAGTTTCTATGAACTAGTTCATCATTCACCGATTTTTTTACCGATTTTAAAAAGTTGTAAAATTGGGAAAATCATTTAGAAAGTTTGGATCGAGATTTTTGAGGTCTTCCGGTTGAAAAAGATATAAAAAACTATGATATACTAATGAAAAAAAAGTTCGTGAGAAACCATGATTTTTACTCAATTGTGGGTATAACACACGGTTTTTTGGTGAAAATAGCACGTTCTTATTTTCTCCTCAAACTTTCTATGCTGGTATATATGATTTTTTAAGTAATTCTAGAATTGACGGATCTCAAAATTCTTAATCTGATTTCTTTCTACGCAAAATGTACGATTTTTATAAATTGGAAAACCAAGAAAAGGAATGCTAGGTTACATTAGTTTTGATTATGAAGAGGTGCATATGTAAGATTATCAAATGATTCAAATCAGATTTGATTATGGTTAAGGGTGACCCCCGCTCCTTTCCTAATCCATAAAAAAAGATACCCGTTGGTTCAATGCACCTCTTCATAGACCGTTGCTTCCCGCCGAGAACTTCCCTTTAAAAACGGCCAACAAGTGCATACCAAACAGCTCCAATTACCCTTGTTCTCGTTGAGCACTCTCAAAACCATGAAGCAAAGGCTTGGAACTGGAAATGGAGGCTCTACATCTTCACCAACAAAGAGAACACATGAAGGGTTTCACAAGTACCTAAGGCCAGGGACACTTGCCCAACTTAGGGACTTGAAAATCACCGCAAGAAGATCTCAGAGACTGCAATATGGTGACCACAAAACTCGAATCTCTCTCTACCAACTTCTTCTGAGTTCAATGTCCTCATCGTCGTTGGACGCCGGAGACGATATTGCACACCAAAGTCATGAAGAAATCCCTTACTTTCCTCATGCAACAGTTCTCAACCGCCCTCGGTGTCTACAACGAAAGAAACTCGTAGCACTTGCACCTGTTCTTTCGGATAGTTTATGAGATCGAACACTAAAGTTCTTGTTTGTTAACTATCTATATGAAGCGCGCGCGCGCGCGCGCACACACACACACTGACACACATGTTGTAACTCTCTGTTCTTACTCTAATTTGAGTCTTAAGTAATTCTAGAATAGAAGTTATTGATTTGTTTTGCAATTTATTATATGGACTTTGTGATTTGGGTATAATAGCAATGAATGAAACATTGAGGTTCTGCTCAAGCATTACCAAAGAAGCATATCAGTATCAAGTATTCAAGTATACATAATAAGGAGCTAGGATACAACAACTAACAAGCAATTGCAAATCTATATCTGATTGATGAACGAAACTTACGAATAATCCTTAATTACATTAGCGTGGTATTATTATTATATATTAACTATGATGTAGAAAAAATGACATTTGGTTCCAAAACCAAAATAACATTTGGCATTGCACTTCTCTTTGTGCACACAGTTTATACGCAGCGCTGAGAAAAATTACAATCAAGTGTGAAGAAATTTGATGCAAGCAGTAGCCATGTCATATCATACCTACTTAGGTTAAAGCATCGGCACCAGAAACAATCTCCAAGATCTCCCCGGTGATTTTCGCCTGGCGCTGCCTGTTGTAAACCTGCGACAAGTTCTTCTTCAACTCGACTGCATTATCCGACGCATTGCTCATAGCAGTCATCCTAGCAGCAAGCTCACTTGCCAATGACTCCTGCAATGCCCTCAAAACTTGACTGTTAAGGTACAAAGGTAGCAATGCATCGAGAATCTGAACAGGATCCTGCTCAAACTGCAGAATCGGAGAGAAATCAACGGTAGCTGTAGTGGTTGCATCTCTCTCTACTGTCAATTTCCCTTCTTTTGTTGTCAATCTGAAGAACTCATCTTCAGCAGCATCTACACAAGTGCCATTGATGTCGCAAATCTCTCCTTTCGGTGAGAGTGGCAACAAGGTGTGAATCACAGGATCAGCCTTCACCAAAGACACGAACTTGGTGTACAGAAGCTCCACCTTGTCGACTTCCTCACTAACAAAAAGAGAGAAAACGTCATCGGCTATGGCCTGTGCTTCCTTGGCGGTAGGTTGATTGGTTCCTTCAATGAACTTATCAACCGGAATATAAGGCCGACGTGAAAAATAGGAGTTACCCTTCTTGCCAACACTCACAATAGTATACTCAAGACCAAGAGCCTTCAACTCCGCAATCCTCCTCTCGGCTTTCTTAATGATCTGATTGTTGAAACCTCCGCAAAGACCACGATCACCTGTCACAACAACAAGAGCGACCTTCTTGACAGGTCTAACATTGGTAAGAGGTGAATCTATGTCTTCTACTTGGAGCTGCTCATTGATGTTGTAAAGGACTTCCACTAGAGTTTGCGAAAAAGGTCTTCCATTTACGACAGCTTCTTGAGCTCTACGGACTTTGGCAGCAGCCACAAGCTTCATGGCTTCGGTGATCTTCTTGGTGTTGGATACAGAGGCAATACGATCACGAAGCTCACGGAGGCCACATGTCACGGTGGAAGATCTTGATGGGTTGCCGGTGAGTGAGTTCTGAGAAGGAAGCTGGAAAGGGCTGAGGCAAGAGCGGAAGGAGAGGGTGGAGGTGTCAGTGAGGGAAGGTTTAGAGGACACCCACATTGTCACATTTGAACAAGACATGGTTTTGAGTTTAGCGCAAGTTTTCTGAACTAACTAGCTAACTCTCTCTGCAAATGAACAGAGAAAGTGGGGGTCTGGTTTGTGAGGTTTGGTTTTCTTTTAGATGGGGTTTTGGTTTGTGAAGAAGAAGCCTTATCTTTCATGTGTTTACTTGCTGAAGGTGTATGGAGGCAAAGAGTGGGAATGAGTGGAGGGAGAGGGAAATGGATGAGGATTTGGGATAAGGATTTTGACCGTTGGTGGATCACTTGGGGCAGATATTTGCTTCTTTCCTAATCATTCATTACTGAGTAGGGTCTCTATCCTATGTGGCATCATCAGTGGATTTTGCAGCACTTGGTATATGCGGCTATGCGAGTGAGGATTCCCTGTGAACTCAGTTCTGTTCCAGTGAAAAGGGAGGTCATTTCCGAAAATTCTACAGTGCTCCGGAATATCAAAACTCCAAAACCATTAGATTGCAAATTGTGTGCAGTATGCCCTACTCAATGAGCTAATCCTACCGACCAGGGGAAAAACTTTATAGCTATATACAGAAATGTATGTACACGATTCATACATCTACAAAAACAGACCCTCCGGTCTTTGGTTTCTTGGGCTATAGCTATAAGGTAAGTTAGTGGGAATCCAAGAAGCAATGGCTCATTTCTAGACTATACTAATCAACTAAGCAATAAATAAATGAGAACCGTAAAGTTAGTTATCACTGCTGGAGTTTTCTACAGTCAAACGTATGTTCAAATTGGGTCTGCATACCCGTTTCCTGGGTTTTCTCACAGGGGGAAGTGCTAGAGGACCCAAGCTCAGTTGTTGCGCCATGTCCACCACTTGTTTCTGTGAATTAGCTCGTGTTCTCAGTCTCACTTTCTTACAAGATTTGACAGGACGAGGTAACACTAGATCTTTCACAGCAAGGGGTTCACTAGTCATGCTGTCTGCATGATCTGCTGAATATGTATCCAGACTTAACCATGAGGAATTACTAACATCATCCATTCCTTGATTTGATAAACCCAACTCTAAGGAAGGAATTCTATGAATGTGTATGTTGTCATCACCCTCTGCTGTTGCAGGTCTTTTCTTTGTGAAACTTGCAACATCCTATGAACAAGATAATAGAAAGTAAAAAATTAAAAGGAATAAAAACAATCAGACTTATGAAAAGGAGAACAAGTATAATTTTATAACTAACAAAAAGAAAGGAAATAGTCACCTTGTTCTGCATCTCAGCAATTTGTTCACATGCTGATCCATCTTCCTCTCCTTCAGAATCTGCCATCTCCTCGCACTCGAACTCAACATTTTCTTCACTTTCTTCAGCAGAGTCGCTTAACTCTTCCTGTTCCATCTCAATATCAGGTTGAGACGGGTCACCCATTTCATCTGGGTTGTATCTACTCATGTTATTACTTGGTATAACCAATGTATTACTGCCAGAAACAAACTTGCTACTACTTGCAGAAGAATTTTCAGCATGGATATAAATTGGAGAATTCACACTTTGAGCTATCATTGTAGTCCCAGTACCAGGAGCAGTTCTTGATTTAACCAAATTATGATGACTTACTTCCCTACTTTTCAAAGTCTTTTCCTTTCTGGATGTAGAACTTAGGTGGATCTCCAAATCCAGTTCAATACCTCCCTCATCAGGACTAGGTTTAGCGCCAGTAGCCTCTGGAACCTCAGTCTGAAAGGATTTAGAAGGATGTTGGACACGTGAACCAACAGCAAGGGGTGCGGTTGAGCATTTTGTTACTGCAACGCTATTTACATTCTCAGTTCTTTGCATAAGTGGATGGAAATCAATGCCGCGTGATATCACATTGGATTCTTTCAATGTTCTGACAGGACCATCAACCTGATTTTCTTGGTGAGGATCATGTAAAAGAGTTAAATGTAGCTGAGGCTGGTTCCCTGATAGAAAACTGTAAGAACCGGAATTGCTAGTGCTGCAGTTCAATGGGTAGTACGGCAAACGTCCATCTTCAGGGGGTTGGAACAGCAAAGGATGCATCTGAAGATCAGAACCAGTATCTCCTCCTTTCTCTACACGCTTTTCCTTGAAACTATTAGTCTCTTCTGGGCGCAATTTTGTAACACTTTCTTTCGCATACTGGCTTTTATTCTGTCTAGCTGCTACAGAATTAAAGGTTCCAGACCTTCCAACTTGAGAAACTGCATTCTCTTTTGTGGCACCAAGACCACCTCCAGCACCAGCAACATGGGAAGTTGTCCCACGTACATTTCCTTTAAAGGCAGATTGTGAGACAACACGAACGGATGGTGGAAGATTCACAGGGGGCAAGTCTGGTGCTAGTTTAACCAAGTGTGCACCAGTAGTTCTACGAGCTTGATGTGTTGGATAACAAAACTGGGAACCAGAGGTGCTTGAGGTCGAAACAGGATGACTCAGTTTTGTGGCACTAGATGCATATTGTCCGACTCCAGTCATATGAGATGAAGGATTCTGTGGATACTTTGAGGCAGATGGAAATTGGTGCATATTACCGGTCTGGGAATGAGGAGCTTCTTTATGTCCATCAATACCAGGGTGAGGGTTTCTCTCTCCACTGGAAGTACCCGGTCTCCAATCGGCTAAAAAGGCCTCATGAACGTAAGTTTCACCTGCATTATCCATGGGCCCATCTGCACTGTTGTTTTCTCCACAAGATTTTTCAGCCTGACAGTCCTGCACTCAATAGTCAATAGCAAAGTTCAATTGAATTTAACATCTAACACTTGAGCTGACTGAACTATAAGCACAGGGTGAAGCTAAACTCTTTTGCATTTCAAAAAGGACAAAGTCGGGAATGGGTTCACAGAAAAACTACAGAAAGCTGTTCCAACACCACCCCCCACCCCGCCCCCAACCCCAAAAAAAAAAAAATCCTAAACTTTACCATTGACCATTCACCGCCTAGTCTCCCTGAAATATATAAAATTAATAACTCTACATCATCTACGAGTTCTAGGCCTCATTATATTGATAGTACTCGGGAAACATTATAATATAATTAGCTGAGACATATAAGTCCAGCACAGTGGCAAAATATAAAGGAAAACCACACTGGTTTATTGTCATATCACATCACAGATACATTATACAAGACAAATGCAATATAAATAGGTAAGCATTTCACACCAAATTTAAAGGTAGCATACCTCTTTCTCATATGAACTTTGCCAACTTGACATATCTGCTTTTTTATTTTCTCTTCTTTTTAAATCATATAACCGCCGCTTCTCCTTTTTTGCTTCATCCAGCTTATATGATTTCTGAGTTCCAAGAGCGGTGCGCCACTGCCGGGGTAGCAGGGATGGATCTCGATGTGGGACAACAAACTTCCATACGGCCATCAAGTCGTATTTATAAGCCTTGAGTCCCTAATTATTTAGAATATAATACTCAATATTATAGGACCTGATACATAAAACATGCACACATGCAGGCAGACAGACAAACTGTATATGTAACAAAGCATTTCGAGTGTCCATTTACGATGATAAGATGCATCTGAATGTCCATGATCTAAAATCTGAGTACTTCCTTGTATAAGGACCTTTTGGGGAAAATGAACAAAATTTACACCTTCCAACATTATTTTGGTCGTTTATCCTAACTAAATCATGATAGAGGGTTTGGCGAGATAGAAAGGTCCATATACACTAATACACATCAGTATTGTAATCTCTAATAAGATCCTACATGACGGCTTATCTCCCATTAGTTAAGATGAAACTAACTACTGTGATGCATGGTAGCTTTCCATGTGGTATAATTGTTATTAAGAAATGGAGACTGCCACACATGCATATAGTGCTTCAGCAAAAACATATTTCAAATGCCATATAGGCCTCAGAATAGTATTACCTCCTCAATACAGGATATCTCTTCTGCGGTCAAAGGTGAGGTTTTCATCCTCCGAACTGCCTGCAAGCAGCAAGAAATTAGACAAAATCCAGCTACTAATATACTACACAAGCCTCGGACAGAAGTGTAACTTGTTGGTAACCCAAAATGTACACATTTTGGGTAAGTATTTGAATTGGCAATGGAATCACACCCACTAATTATCTATATTCTAATAAGTGACCAGTGACAATAAGATCTTTTCATTATGGTGTTCAATCTAAATGCTTAGAGAAACACGTGTAAGGTGAAAACATCACTTATCCAGTCCATATATAATAATCCACCTAACAAGAACCATGACCAACAGAAAGAAAAATAACAAATCCTTCATATACCTTTATGGAGTTTTCTGGTGCCCTTGATGAGCAACGATTTTTCTGCCTGACATAAATCTGTAACAAAAGCAGCTTTCAAGTCAGATAAACTAGGTCATTCTTGCTGAACCACCACACTGATGTTAGACCATAGCATGTTTCATGTCACCATAAATTTGCAAATAGAAATAAGACAAAAACCAGAAAAAAGAGCAATTGCGTAATAAACTTCATGCTAAATTATCGTTATTTCATTTCATTGACCACATAAAAATTCCACGAGCTGTAGTAATGTAATTAACAAAAAAAAAAAAAATACCTAATTGAGCCATGTCCTGCATATATATATATATATATATATTCATAATCATTGTTATGGATCTAGCAGATACTTAATCGAGTCCACGACGAGGAAATAGTTACTACTTAAGTACTCCAGCAGTCTACGTTTAAATTTATATAAAAAAAATTAATAAAAAAAAACATCCAGCATTTTAACTTCATTTTGGCAAAAACATGTGGCTTCTCTTTATCTTAGCAAAAACAAGAAGGAGCAATACAGAGACAAACAGCATGAACGAGCTGCAGTTCTGACTTGCATTTCATAGCCTAGAGACCTAGGGAATGGTAGGCTAGAACATATAATAATCTGCATCTTGAATATTTAGGAACATAGCATGTGGTAATAAGAATGCAAAAAGGACATTCTAGTGTTCTGCTTACCAAAACATGTGGTTCAACTGTTCATGAACTTACCAGAAAATATTCTGTCCACTAAAGAGTCTTAGAAGAATTACCTGGTGCTTTGTCTTGCAAGGAAGAAAACGTTGTTGGATAGCCTTCCAATCAGTATTATACTCCATTAACCCCAATGCTAATAATCTGTATAGTATTTCCAAATAAAAAAGATGAATCATCATAAAGGTGTCTCATAAACAAAAATAAATGGAAGACTGTAGATTGTTATTGAGTATTAATCGCAATTGTAACTCATGATATGATATAAACATCACGTATCAGATACGAATACAAAAACCATCCAGACAACATAAATGAACAACACAACCCTCTGTAAGATATGCTTCAAATGATCTTTTTGCTTATTCGAGTAGCAAATGGATCTGACTCAAAGCTGTATGAATTACTAGTATCTAGACTAAACTGTTTAACTTTGTTTTCAAGATTCAAATTCAAGTTGACTTCTCATATGACTTTAAAATGTAATGAGACCCCAACAGATAAACTAAATTCACACAAATGAAACAACTAAAGAAAGTGTGCAACTCACTCATCTTCTGCATCAGTGAAAAGCACCCGATTTGTGACAGCTGCTGGGGGTGGCTTATGGGGATATAATGCGGGGTTGAACAAAGGATAAAATCTCTGGGCCAAGTTTGCGATTTCCCTTGGAACTAAAGCAACTGATTGCTTCTTGGTACTTTCAACAATTGCTGCAGCCAGTGACTTCTTAGGTGGTTGACTAGGTGAACATGGACTCCCATTGACAGCTGAGGAACCCACCCCACTAACAACTTCACAGTTGGCTTGATCACGTAATGGGAAGTTAAGAAGGGGAAACAGAGGCTCTTTTTCAAGGCAACTATCAGAAATAGTTTCCCTGTAACGCCGTTGATTCCGCTGGACAGCTGTCAAAACAAATTGATGGCAAATAATATAAGGGTAAACTTCTGAACATAAATATGATAGCAAAAGGATGGAGGGAAGAGATAGTAGAGACATTCATTAACATACCGGTATCAATATCATCCATGTATCTCCCAATCAAACTAAGCGGAGCTACATCCAGGACAGATAGCACAGGACCACTTATAGAAGGTACCCAGAAAGGAGAAACATTTGGGGAAACTAAAATCTGATTATTGGAAGGAGAAGACGCTGTATGCACATCAGATGTGAGGGATGACGGTAAGGTGCTCTGTATCAGCCGGGATTGAGGTGCTTCAGTTGGCACTGATGGACAAAAGCAAATATTAGGATATGGTACATTTTTCCATGCCAGTACTTCGTTGCGCTTGTGGAGCATCTCACAGATCAATCTCTGAACTTGGGAGGCAATATGTTGCCGGGAGTTATCAAGTACACACAATGAAAATACTTGAATAAGCAGCTGCACATGTTCATAGATCAAATGGTGCAACTGGCCTATCTGGGGAGCAGTGAATCCACTTTTAAAACGATTATCTATTGTAGAAGACAAACAGCTTGAAGCCGTCCCAGGTATTGAAGTCATCATGTCCTGAGTATAAAAAGTGGAAACTGGGTAATGTGGCAAATTTGGTAAAAGCGGACGCAATGACCTCTTTGTCTGTCCTAAGTTCTTCCTAGATCGAGCGGAGGACTTTCTATTCTGCCTAGTCTTAGGTCGCCTTCCAGCTCCCCCATACACTGTATTTTTTTCCATAGTATTTTCATCCACATCACTATCAAGAAGCTCCTCTAGTTCTAATTCAAAGTCTGCATCATTCTCCTCATCTTCCTCATCAGCAGCATTTTCATTTTCTTTCGTCAACTGGTCATCACCTTCTCGACCCTGTAAAACGGCGGTGAGAAATTTCCTGTACTCTTCTTCATCATCAACATTTTGGAGGTCGTCATCATCATCTGTTTCTTGAAGAAAAGTTTCCAGTTCATCAAGTGTGAAACTTGCTAAGGAATAGCGGGCACGTGTACGTTTACATATAGCATCTTCACCCTCATCATCTAGATCTATTGTGGACGTCCTGGTGTCCGCTTTGCTACTCAACTGACCTTCAGTAACATCCTTTTCTTCCACATGTTCAATTCCGGAATCAAAGTTTCCCAATTCATTATCCGACACGTCTTCAGACGAAGCACCAGTTTGCATAACCATTTCTTCCTCCCCTTGCTCAGAATCTTCGGTAGCACACGCCTCCTCCTCACAAGCCACATTCAAATCAACACCATTGTTTCCGCTGACGTCATCAACTTCGCCATCTATACCTTCCACTTCAGAGCTCAGACTCGAAGAAGCCTCCGGCGAAACAGCTCCTTTAAGAAAAGGATTGAAATCTACATCCTCTTCCTCATCCTCATCCTCATTCTCATCCTCTTCCACTTCCTCTTCGCATCTCAAAGCACTTTCATCATCCTCATTCAACTTCTCACTAGCAGAAACAACCTTCTGAGGACTAACACACCCAACTTCGGTTGATTCTTCATTCGAACATGAAGACATTTTCGACATATGTCATACACCGGATCCTCAAGACGGGATCCTCACGATACTCAACTGAATCCAAAACTCGTACAATGCCGAAAAATCACCAACATTGACAATCAAAAAGCCCTAATTTCCACCTGAACCGTAACAGAACATAACAATCGATACATGTATCAGTGGTTAACAGTCGATTCATACAAACAATTGGCCAAATGGGCATCTCAGATTCTCAATAACTAAGCCCAATGCAGTAATCACTCACTTAAATTCTTCAACCTAGATTAACCACATTCCCAAAAACACTAATACTTCATCATAACTGAGCAAAGATCAAAACTTTATATATAACAGAAGATAACAATTTGCCACAGTCAATTCATACGGACAATTGGCCAACTGGGTATCTCAAATTCTCAATAACTCAGCTAATTATTCACTTAAATTCCTCAACCTAATTAACCACATTCCCAAAAACACGAACACTTTATCATAAGAATAATGGTCATCAAAACATCATGTAGAAAACGCAAACAGAGGATCATAGGGATTACAGCGAAGGCCGCACCTGGTTCAGATTAAGACGCATTGTGTTGAATTACAGTGGGCACTTGGATTTGGGCGGTTCGGATTGGAATTCCGGTCCCAATTTCGTGTGGGTTGAGTTAGGGTTTAGATGCGAGGACGACCCGAGGAAAACTGCGGACCCGACCCGGTGTCTGTTAAGGTTCGTCGCATCGGAAAGGAATGGGGATTGGTGATGAAGATGATGAGGCTTTCAAAGCGTTGCGTTTTGGTGTGTTTTGAAGATTTATATAGGGAACGTTTTGATTTATTGAACGCATGTAACATCTTTTTGTCCCTCGGATAGCATGCACGATTAAACAAAATGTGAGTACTGAATCACTAGTATTTTGGATAACATGCGTGAAATCTGAATACGTATGTGAAGAGGCAAAGAAAAACGGTTCATTAAGAGTGCACATTTAGAGTATATAGTCCCTCCAGACGAGGTGGTTTCTCATTAAATTAGTACATTAAGGCCGAGAAAATGAATTTCACATTTCATATACCCACTGTATTTGCACTCATTTTGATTTTTAAAAAATATTTTTAAAAAAGAAATACACTATTTTCAACATCATAAAGAGGTTACTCCTCTAATTAAGACGTGACTCTTTGCACTAGGCCATAAACACCATCAGACGACAATTATAAGACGACATATAAAGCAGCATTTTGAAAGAGTGTCGTCTGATAACTTTTAAGGTCCTTTGGACGACATATAATCAGTAAAAGTCGTCTCAATGAGCTGGTGCTTACATACTCTTGGATTAGCCTCAATTTTTCCTTGGTTTGAAAATGTCATACGACATATAAATGTGGTGTGACCAGACACATAAATAGCCATTTTCAGCTGAAAATTAACACGACATATATATGTTGTCTGATAAAACTGTGAAAATGGCACATTTAATGAACTTAATTGGATGACAAATATATGTCGTTTAACATGACCTTAATTTTTCGATTTGGAGGCACAAGTTTCAACCTTTTAAATTCACAAGGTCAGATGACAAACTTATGTCGTCTGAGAGAACCATAAATTGCAATTATTGTATTTATTCAGACGACATATTTTCTGTCGTCTGAATGAAGCATAAATAACCAAATTTGGTGCGCGTTTTGCCGCGCTTATCAAGTGGCACAAAATTTAGGCGCGGGAGTTTTCCCTCGCTAAGTGAAATATTGAATTATCCATTTGCCTAGCTCAGACGACATTAATTTGTTGTTTGTATTAGTATAGAGTTAATAACTTCAGAATACATATATGTGTCGTCTGAAAAATATTTTAAATGGTCCGTTTTATATATTCAGACTACAAATATGTGTCGTCTGAGAAATATTTTAAAAAGTCAACTCATTTACCAAAATTGAAACACTCTGATTTACTCCAGCCGCCACTTATATTTTGAATTCTTCAGTATCAAAACTCTCATTTTGTATTGAAAAACTAATCTATGCGAAAATTTGGACATGTTTATTAAACGATGATATTGCTTCCCATAGAAGCGTACAAAGAAGTTTAGTGTAAGCGCACAGTTGACCCGTGTGATCGAGACTTGAACTTTTTTGAAATTGGATAAGTTTTTTACCACATTTATATTTAACTACATCGAATACATCGTACGGTCAGATTTGGTAAATTTTATTTCATATATATGAAAGATGTATGTTTCGATATATCTTTGGTAAACATCTTATAACAGATTAGCAGAATATTGTGATTCAAATGACAAAAATAAACAAAATGAAAGTTTGAGTGTTAGATCTTATCATTCTAGTGAAAAATGGCTATGGTACAAAATTCAGCGATTTT
>NC_020493.1:471483-473752 GCF_000184155.1 Fragaria vesca subsp. vesca | reverse complement strand
AGTAGTGACTAATTAATTGTGAAGTCGGATATCATTTTTATGTTGTGTGATCAAGATTACAAAGCATTTAGGTTAGAAAGATCTTGCGCCGCATCACTAAGTCTAAAGGCAGTGCTCTCTTTTCATCACTCTCTCTAAAGGCGTTGACCCGTCCCTCCTCTCTCTCTCTCATCTCTCCCCGACTCTATCTCTCTCCTCCGTTGAGCAGCAACGATTCCAACAGCACTGGACGGCGAGACAGCCACCGAAGTGATCCTCTCCTCCTCCTCAACTCAGCCCAGTCCTTTAATCCTGAAGACATCCACTTTTGGCGGAGATCGATGGAGGAGGACGGTGACTGTCCTTCTCTGTTTTCCGGCGAGGGCTTGGGCTCCAGTCACCGATCCACCTAGCGACGGTGTGTCCCTTCCTCCTCTCTTTCTTCTGCACAGTCTAGTGCTTTATTTCCTTCAATTGAGACCTAACTCAGAAATCCCCTTCTGTGTTTCTGGGTTTCTTGAGCTTCTTTTCCGGCGATTGTGTTCTTCGTGTTCTGGTGGCGACCATGAGCTCCAACGAGCGTAGTTCATCCTTGGCGAAGCCGGGACTTAGAGTTAGGAAGCTTTGGGGTAGCTGCTGTTATGCAGCATCGTGGCAGAGGGACTGCTTATTGATTTCAAGCAAGGAGAGGTTGCTGGGTTTGAGTGGTGTTCAGATTGGAGGTAAGGAGTTCGATTTGGTCGGCTGTGTTGTTGTTTGTGTTGCGGTTATTGAGTTGGATTATGACTAAAATCATTGTTGTGGTTGATACTTGTCGATAACTTGGTGATAGGAGTTTATGGGGAGGCTATGGCGAAATTCCGGCAAGTCACCGGAATCCGACGAGTATTTCTGGCAAGTCGCCGGAATCCCGATAGGGATTCCGGCGAGATAGCAATTCTGACAGAATCCGTGAAGTTAAACATTTGTGGTCTCAAGACAAGTCAAACGACAAGTAATTGTCGTTGGACTCTAGATGATATAGCACCTAGTAGTTTGACAATATGAGACGACATATAGTTGTCATTAGAAGGCTCATAGTACAACATATCTTTGTTTTATTTGTCGTTGAACATTATATCAGTCGACACTTATCTAATGTATGAATAAATATAAGAGGACGTAAACATCATTAATTTCTTCCTTATTTTGGCTTCAGTCGACATTTATATGTTGTATGTAATCCATTAACACGACATATTTTTCTGAAACCTTTCAGATTCAGCTTCTTCCAGACGACATAAGATATGTCGTCTGAACAGATATCAGACGACGGTGGAAAACTGTCATCTGAGGTCAATCACACGACACAGCCTCAGACGACATAAAAAAAACTGTCAGACGACAGACCTGGACTGTCGTCTGATGAATATTTTGGCATAGTGTTGGTACCTTAACCCTAGTTTTATTCCTATATAAATACAGTGCTTCAAACAGTGATTCCCACATATCTAACTTCTCTTCCTAACTGTGCGCGGTATCATGGTTCGAAGATACGAAAGAACTCGTGGTAGAAACTACAGTCCATGGGAAACTCATAAGCTTGAGTATCATTTTGCTCTCTAAGGCTGAAAGATTGCAGAAATTACACAACATGTTTTTCAGATCAACATGCAACTTATCAAAATCCACACTGCCTTGTGACATCGTACTAAATCTATTATGGAGTTGGAAGCCTATTATGGAGTTGGAGGCCTTAAGGGATGCCCTTCCCCCTGTATTTAACAGACATAGTTATGTACGCATCAACGTGGCTTGCAGAGATCCAGAATCAAGCACTCACCAACGACCACAGTCATACAATCGTTGGGAGTCACTAGATAAGTAGGACAATCATAATGAAAAGCGGAATCAAGGCTGTATCGGGAGACCGTAGACGTTTGTCGGAGTATTGCTTATGTTATCAACTACTTATTTAGATATAGATGAGTTTTTTTTGGATTTCATAGTCAGAGAAATTTTAATTTGGAATGATATGGATCGTACTCAGTGGCAATGGTTAGACTGAGAATCTGGGTCTTATGAAATAGATATGGATTTGGTGAACCCTTGCTGCTATTCTGAGGAATGTGGGAAGAAAGACACGCTCTTGCCTCTGAAAAATTAGGTGCTAAAGAAGAGTATTGTGAATAAGATCTCCAGAGTCTATCTTTGATAAATTCAGAGAAGATGAGCGCTGGAAGGAAAAAAGACAATGAACACGTGTGACAGTGTGTTCTCTGGGAGTGATTATCTATATTATAAGGAAAAA
>NC_020493.1:470291-471463 GCF_000184155.1 Fragaria vesca subsp. vesca | reverse complement strand
CTACTTCTACCTACCTCTCTCTCTCTCTCTCTCTCTCTCTGTATTTTTCTTGCTCAAGTTTCTACAGATTAAAATCATCACGCTCTGTTAACGTCGTTTGTGATGGGGAACTGCGGTTTGAGGCGTGATTCCGCGGCGGTTTGGGCCGACAACAACGACGACGGCTGGGTGAACGTTTGTGAGCTCCACCAGTCAGAGCAGCCGGAAAAGGAGAAGCTTCTCGGTGAGGTGCAGTTTAGATCTTCAGCTTCCTCGTCGGCGTCGTCGTGTACACAAAGACCGATGAGTAGTAGCGGTGGAGATCATCAGGTGAAGATAAAGATGACAAAACGGGAGCTGGAGGAGTTGGTAGAACCACGAGGCGGCGCTATGGACGCGTCGTCGGTGGAGGAATTACTGGCGAGGGCGATCGACGACGGTGATGATGAGCTGGTGGAGGAGCATCAACGGCCATGGAGGCCTGCCCTCCAAAGTATTCCGGAGGTCGATTAGTGTATTACTTTGATCGGTTCATTTTTGTTGTACGTATGATTCTTTCTTTCTTTTAAATTAATATATGCTTCTCGATCAGTATTCTTGGTGAAATGTAAACTTCGCAACCTAGAGAATTTGAAGTGACATAAGATGAGCTAGCTTCATTTAAAAGAAAAAGATGATGTTGAGGCCCTTGAAGCAACTATCGTGTCTAGCTACTTGGTTGAACTTTTGACGTTGGAACTAAGGTTAAATACTATATATTTGCACCGTCCAAATATAAGGGCTTGGCTGTTATACCGATCGTTCGGTATACCATGCCTATCACTAATGAGAAGGAGGTTCAGCATGGGATGGTTATAGTGGCGAAACGACATTACGGCCGGGAGGGTCCGGTTGGGTTTTTTAATAGGTAGTGCTAGAGGGCCTTAATAAGGTCTAGGATTTATGGCTTTAATCCTATGTGGTATGCCAAATCACCTATCCACATCATCAAATAAAAAAAATCATGCTATATCATTTTTAGGTAAAAATACAATCTTATCCTTTCATATTCAATGACTCTAGATTATTTTGTTTTTATTCTATAAAAATATGTTTTTAAGCCATTTTTTTCATTACTCATGCTTAAATTTAAAATGTGAAATATACACACACACATATATATATATATATAATTATACTCAGTTTGGAAAATA
>NC_020493.1:448403-470271 GCF_000184155.1 Fragaria vesca subsp. vesca | reverse complement strand
TGATGTTATTTTGAAAGTTTAGGTATGAAACTGATTAAAAAAAAAAGAGGTATCAAACTGATTTTAGACCTAAAGTTCAGGGTAGTAAACTGAAATTAACTCATATTTTAATGAGGTATTAACAAAAATAATAGTTTTTGCAATAGTTTTAACGTTATGAGGGAGCAGTTAAGTATAGTGATGTGGCAGGACATGTGTCAGTTCATTTGTGGGTTACAGGGAGAGTGGCAGGTAAATCAGTGATAGAGGCATGTCACCCCACCAAGAACTTGCCTTTATTATCTGCCCACTTTGACTTCGTTGTGCGATGATTTCTTGAAATCACATGTGTGACCGATGCATCAGTGTCGGTTGAACATGTAGCACCGAGCTCCTCCGCCTTTTTCTACATAGGATGAGCCTCAGCAGTGTTATCCAGCATTGTCATTTAAGGGGATAACATTGCTGAACACAATCTTACAATCCTACACAATCTTACAATCCTTCAACACTTCCTTGTTTCATACATTTCAACACCACCCTCACATATGCATAAAGACATTAAGTAAGAATGTTCACATATCGTAGAGAATGGATTTGGATCAAGAACAAGACGAAGTTTCTTGTTCAACAATAAGTTGGTGTTTTCATTGCGCAATCTATCAATTGCATCACCCCTAAGACCTAAACCCTTGGGTACGTACATACCTAAATCTCATCTCGACCCTGATATGTTGGCCACCCTCTAAGGTAAGATCAGAGACAGTCTGACCAGCAAATATGGCTACCATTGAGTAAGGGCTAAAAAAAATCCAAGTTTGGCTTCCCTATCTCCACGAAGCTCTATACAAAGGCATACATACACTACTACACACGGAATACAGTGAGCTACATCCCACCTCAAGTTTAACAAAAAAATTATTTTGTAGCTAAATTTTTATAGTTAGCCTATAGGTTATTAACTGTAGCCTATTTTTTTAATCAAAATGAATTGTTTCTTTTCTTAAACTAGTTTTTTATCATGCGTAAAAACTTAATTTTTTATTGAATTAAGTTAAACATTTTCGTCATCTTTTATTTTTCTCTCGTTATTTCTCCGACGAGTGATGCTAGACACCTCAAATACATGTACCAAATTCATATACAAAATGACCCACATCATATATGCACACACACTACAAATTCCATTGTAGTTCAATTTACATTAGTGGGTATCAAAGACACAGGTAAATCAAACACTACTAACATCATATTTCTTTAACAACAATAACATGAGCATTTCCAAAAACACCCCTCACTAAAGCAAAATAAAAACTAAATTTAAAAATTATAGGAAAAATGTTAACCATCCCTAGGCTGGACCTAAGCCCAGCCTAAGAGGCATGTCACCCCACCAAGAACTTGCCTTCATCATGTGCCCACTTCGACTTCGTTGTGCGATGATTTCTTGAAATCACATGTGTGACCGATGCATCGGTTTCGGTTGAACATGTAGCACTGAGCTCCTCCACCTTCTTCCACATAGGATGAGCCTCAGCATTGTCATTTAAGAGGATACACTGTTGAACACAATCTTACAATCCTTCAACACTTCCTTCATCATACATTTCAACACCACCCTCACGTCTTTGTCCATAGGAGTCGTCCCATCTAACTCAATGCCATAAAAGAATCTATTGTGGATAAGTCGAAGGATTTGAAATACAATATGAAGATAAGCTCTTCCCCCCAGATAAAATTCGTCGATCCTTAACTCCGATAATATCTCCCCACCACTGAGACCGAAGTCTTGAACACTCGATGTGAAGAAGTGGTATTTCTGCATCACTATAACATTCTCCTGGTTTTGAGTATCCCAAACATCTTTCCTATCATCAAGTATGACAACAACGGAAGGGTTGACAAGCAGAACATCTAGATTCTTCTTATGAATCACTGTCACTCTCCCACTAAGGATCTCCTTGTTTCCGCAATCAAGGAGGTCAACCATTTGTAGAGCATAATCTCTAGACCCCATTATATATATATCCATATCTCAAACAAGTTACTGACTCGCGATAAGAATTCACTTATGTAAGGCCTTAACTTAGTCATGATATATATAGTTTTACAATGTTCACGCCTAGTAGGGAATGATCGGCCGTAATCAAGTATTATGCATATATTTTGTGTCATCCGTTCAAGTATAGTACTATTGAGAAGCGTGTGATCGTACTACATTTTTAAGTCAGAGATGAGGTGGTTTGTTGGGTCTTTAACTCCGTCAGTCGGTCTATTTTGCACCAGTCTCAAGTCTGTAAGTTGTAGTTCGTCTTCTTCGTCCTTATTGAAAAATTAAAAAAACCTGTTCTTCTTCATCTTCATTTTGCATAGTAATACATTCGGTTAGAGTTATTTTTTTGTCTATAGTTGTTTCGTTTATCTAGTTATTCATAGCTACAAAGTCTGAGTGATAACTAATATTTTTATGACCGATTAGCCGTGGTTTTTTTTTCCTCGTATGACCATAGGGCATCATTCTTAGAACTTGCCTCAGGTCTTCAAATCTCATGTCCGGCCCTATTTTTTAAATCAATACCACAAAAGAATATGGTATGTATATGCGTAAGAAGTTGAAGTACATTTAAATGAAAATACAAAATGCAAGCTATCATACTCCAGCTTCCTTAAATGCAATGTCAATCGATCTATTTAGTTCATTCCAATATCTAAAGTGTAAAATTATAATAGGCTGACTATTAATAACATTGGATAAAGTCATAAAAGAACCAAATGCAACATCTCTTCTTATAATATATGTAATGAACAAACAACATTAATTAAGCAACAAAATATCATGCATATGTTGCTTGTTGTGAAAAAATAGAACTAAATAATATGTTGCGTATAGACTATATGCGCAAATTACAATGCATGAATCTCCAATCTCATCCTAAAGACAAGTTACGTGAACACTAATACATAGGACAATACTGACTCATGTAAGAAAAGACATATTGCAAGTTATTTTTCAAAGTGACCCAAAGATTAAATGACCAAAGTGATATTTTTCAAAGTTCAATTGGAACTTTGAAATTGGAACTTTGGCAGTATATCCAAATTCTATACCGTATGGAACCTTTTTTTTTCGATGAAGGTATGGAACTTTTTTTTGTTCGATAAATCTATATGCGCAAATTACAATGCATAATTCTTCAATCTCCTCCTAAACACAAGTTACGTGAACACTAATACATAAGACAATACTGACTCATGTAAGAAAAGACATATTGCAAGTTATTTTTCAAAGTGGCCCAAAGATTAAATGACCAAAGTGATATTTTCAAAGTTCAAAGTCTAAATTATTGAATAAATCAAATTTGAGTAATCAAAGTACTTAATTTGATGGAGATGTTTCACATTTTTGCATTTTTTAATAGTGTTACTAGATATATCATGCATTATCGATCACTAAAGGGCGACGATTGCGACGATGAACTGTTTTTCGGCAAATCAATCTCAAATTCGAGCTAGCTAAATCTGTTTGAAACTACTTTTATTGTGAGGCGTTAAGTGAATTATGAGTTTTGTGAGTCTTTTGGTGTCAATGTTTAAGAAACAATGTCCATACACAAAGCCTTCAAAATTGTACTTTGGCCTGATAATAATATACTAAGGGATTAAAGAAAACAGCCTACAAAAATTTAAGCAACTGTGAACTGTCATACACGTACTTTAACAAAAATGAGACACTTCAAAAGCCATTACACTATCTAGAAAATTACAAACTACTCAACTCAAACCTTCATATGACTCTGATTAACCTCAACACTCAATCTAAGGCATAAACATAATCGCATCCTATGGATTTTTTTGACAACACTTCGATGAGTTCGATCTTAGGTAAAATTAAACCGTACAAGTGAATTCACATACACTGATAAACTCATGTTCTCTGTCCTTATAAAACCTAAGATCTCAAAATTTAGATCAATTACACTTGGATTGAAAGAAACTACAAAATTGTTCTATCTATCAGCTCTCTTCTTCCTACTTCTCCATCACTCGATTAGTTATTCTGGTTTATCAATTGTAAAAATGTATAGAATGTAACAATAATAGAAATAGCAATCCTACATAAAATAACACTAATCATATTGATATGCATAAAGACATTTAAGTAAGAATGTTCAAATATCGTAGAGAATGGATTTGGATCAAGAATAAGATGAAGTTTCTTGTTCAACAATAAGTTGGTGTTCAATAACAAGACCCAAAAAAAATTATTTTGTAGCTAAATTTTTATAGTTAGCCTATAGGTTATTAAACTTTAGTCTATTTTTTTAATCAAAATGAATTGTTTATTTTCTTAAACTAGTTTTTCATCATGCGTAAAACCTTACTTTTTTATTGAATTAAATTAAATTAAACATTTTCGTCATTTTTTATTTTTCTCTCGTTGTTTCTCTGACGAGTGATGTTAGACACCTCAAATACATGTACCAAATTTATATACAAAATGACCCACATCATATATGCACACACTATAAATTTCAGCGTAGTTCAATTTATATCCGTGGGTGAAAAAACATCAACACAGATTGAGATGAAGCAAAGAAAGAACCACTTGGAGAAGGAAGATTGAATATACTCCTTGGTGATGACTCTAGAGTCGCTATGCTCGAATCTGACGGCACATCCATTCTGATCGCGACGGACGTGGCGCAGACCCACCGCCACCGCCACTATGTGGTTCCTGTTGCCTCACTTGTTGAACTTCCTCCCCCAACGGCTGAGATGCCGGCGGATGTCGTCACTCTTCTAGAGGCTTCACCATAGACAATTCTGATGAGTATTTGCCCAAGGAGGATCGATGCATCAACGTTCTTGGACGCCTGCCGCCGGCGTTATCACCCGAGAAACGCTTTATCAAATTTTTTCGAGGTTTATGCAATTGTGCTTGATATAATTACTGGGCTAAATCTGTTGTTTAGTTTATAAGGGAATTGTTCTTGATTGATGGTGAATTTGTTGCGACATAAAGATGCATAGATTTTGTTTGTCCATTCATTCATGATATTTTTATATTACAGCGATGATATGGTGGAAAGTATATTGAAGTGCGGAGAATTGGAGGCTCGGGTGACTTACCGGAGTCCTTACTCCGTCGCCTCTATGCTGGGTGGGGCTGAGACAGTCCGCTATGGTATTCAGAATGGACTTGGATCCTCTTCTCATATTTGTGTGCTCATATTTTCTCATAAGGCAATCTCAACCGTTCAAGATCAATCAATGGTCAAGATTTCATTTGTTTTAAGTTTTCGATATGTTTACATCTCATGTCTCTTCTCAATATCTCGTCTGATTATTTTCTCGCATCAGTATCCAAAAAATAAACAAAAAGAAGACGGACTCTCGTTCTTCCTCACATCTATTCTCCAGTTCCTCTTCCTCTTCCCATGGATTGATCTACCATTTTCTATTTTAGTTTTGGTTCTTCCATTCTTCTCGGAATCTTGATAGTCTCGTCGGCCTTGCAAGGTCAGGCAAAGAAGGTCTCACTGTGTTGGCGTCTAAGATGACCTTTGTTTCCTCTTGATTTGATCTCTTACACATCTTTGTTGAGCTTTGATTCAAGACTGCATGGCCGGGGCCGAATTTATATACGTAATCTAGGCCCAGAAGAGTTAGGTCCAATCCAATAACAATCGTTTTAGGCACACTGAAATGTCGACATTACCCTCGACTCCAACCTCTTCTTCCCTCCAGGAGCCTCTGAGAATTCTGGAGGGTTTTACAGAAACACAAAGCAAAATGGAGTTCGAGAAACGAAAAGCGGCGACGCTGACGTCACTGAGGTCGGAAGAGACGGACAAGTCGCCGAAGGGCACGGTGGACACTCCGATCATACCTCTCCTCGACGTCATCAACCGCCACCGCGACTACTTCACCACCAGCTCCTGCTCCGGCCGAATCTCCATCCTCTCTCAGCCCGCCGCCCGCCGCGTCTCCAAGAAGAAAGCCTCCGGCGGCGCGTGGCTCTACATCTCTCACGACCCGGCCGATCCCGACTCGGTCCTCGACCTCGTCTTCCGCCGCCGCTCCGATCCGACTCGCAACGAGCTCCGAGACGACGACGACCACGACGACGTCGTTTTCAGATTCGAGCCGCTGATCGTCGCCGTCGAGTGCAGGGACGTGGCGGCGGCGCAGGTTCTGGTGTCGAAGGCCATAGCGTCCGGGTTCAGAGAGTCCGGCATTACGAGTTCAAATAAGCGCGTGATAATCGCGATTCGGTGCTCGATACGATTGGAGGTTCCGCTCGGGAGTAGCCGCGAGATTATGGTTTCTCGCGAGTATTTGAGGTTCCTTGTGGGAGTGGCAAACGAGAAATTCGAGGCCAACAGGAAGAGGACCGATGCTTTTCTGGAGGCTCTGCAGAGTGAGAGTGGAGGATTTGTGGCGGGGCCTCCGGCTGGTGGAAGTTACGACAATGCCCTTCCCGGTATGGTTTTTGATGACTGTTGAAATTGTAATCGAAATGGAAATGTTGTGTGTTTTGTGTGCATTTTCGGAAAGTTGAGAGCTTTATTTTGAGCAAATGTGTGTTGCAGGACACGTTTCAGTGTTAATGTGAAAGCAAAGTCTGAGTCTTTGAAACATTGGCAGGGTTGAACGGAGCTCCCGGTTGCTCTAGTCTTTCTGTTGTTGAGATAGAGGTTTCCGGGGAGTCTGAGGAGAATCTTTACCTTTGGGGTCATTCGGCTTGCGCGTTGGAGAACAATGCGGAGAATGGGGTTCTTGTGTTTGGTGGATTTGGAGGCATGGGGAGACATGCGAGAAGAAATCAGTCTTTGCTGGTGGATCCATTGTCTGGTGGTTTGAGAGTGATTCGGGTGGGGAGTGGTCCTTCTTCGAGATTAGGACACACGGCTTGTTTGGTTGGAGATCGTGTGTTTGTTATTGGAGGAAGGGCTGACCCTGAGAAAATTTTGAGTGATGTATGGGTCCTTGATATACAGAAGAATGAATGGACGCTCGTGGAATGTTCTGGTGACGTGTTTCCTCCCAGGTAAACTTTCTGCTGATATAAGTGACCTTTTATTTGTGTTGTTTGGTGATATTGTCTTGAACATGTTTGAGTTGATTGATATGTGTAAGTTATACATATGCAGGCATCGACATGCTGCGGCCGTTGTAGGATCAAAGTTATATGTGTTTGGTGGGCTTAACAATGATGCAGTCACTTCTTCCTTGCATGTACTGGATACAGATAATATGCAGTGGACAGAGATACATGTCAGTGAGGAAGGTCCTTGTGGCCGACATTCTCACTCAATGGTAGCATCGGGATCTCAGCTATATATCTTTGGAGGGTATGATGGTGAGCAAGCACTTGGAGACTTGTACAGGTTTGATACCCAAACATCTAAATGTAGATGGAAAAAAGTTAAGTCGTCTGGGAGAAGTCCCCATGCAAGGTTCTCGCACTCCATGTTTGTGTACAAAAATCATCTTGGAGTTATTGGTGGTTGTCCAGTTAGACAACATTGCCAAGAGTTGGCAATTCTTGATTTACGACTGTGCATGTGGAGGCATGTAAAACTGGAATCCACTGGTGAAGATTTGTTTATACGTAGCACTGCCAATGTTGTTGGTGATGAACTTGTTATGATTGGTGGCGGGGCATCTTGTTATGCATTTGGTACAAAGTTCAGTAAGCCAATGAAAATCAATTTACTTCCCCTGAAGCTTAGAGATGATAACTTTAAACCAGTTGTTAGAGAAGTGCATACTGACCAAATCGATATCATGAAGAGTGAAAAGAGAAGACAAGAACAGGTTCAGAGTTCAAAAACATTAACCGGAGCTCCTGACCTAAATTTTAAGAGTGAACCCACAGCTGATGGCATAGGTCAACATGCGGATGCATATTGGGTTCTGAAACTTGAAAAGAAGTATGCGAAAATAGGGAAGGACATACTGAAGAAGTTTGGGTGGTTGGATCTTGCAAGGAAGGTTTACTCTGTTGAAGGTGGTTTACATATTTGTTTCCCTGTGAGCGCAAAGTTTTCTGATGTACTGAAAGAAAATCAGCATAATATGGTAAATTTATTTGAAGGACAGAGTGATCACATTCATAAACCAGCTATAGGAGCAAAATGTTTAATTGATGAGCTCACCTGTTCAAAAGCCTTGGACATTTTAAAGGAATGTGGTGCCACTATGCTGGTAGATGAAGTTGTTGAAATTAAAAAAACAGCCAAGTCTCCCTTGAAAATAATGAGTGAAGCCGTGGCGTCTCTGCTAAAGGATAAAGACCTACCAGCAGGATTGTTGGAGGAGCTGCCAACAAGGTTTGTACTTTGTCTATCCTTTGTTGCAAATAGGAGTAGGAAAGCAATATTTCTTTTAAGTTGATGATAAGATAAGGTAGCAGAATGGTTTTTTGAGGTAATAATGGGCTACTGCACACTCTTATTTAGTTTCTATGATCATGTAAAAGAAGAAATAGTCTTAATGGAGGGTTGGTAGTCTGCACACTCTTACTTAGTATCTAAGATCATGTCAAAGAAGACATCGTCTTAATGGAGGGTTGGTAGTTTATAAGAGGAACATTTGAGGAAAGAACTTTGTCCCAAAGCGTCACATATCATCAGTCAAGAGCCTATTAGATGAGGGTTCACTGGGAGTAAATGCCTATCTAGAGATTTGGGTTTACTGGGAGTAACTATATACAATGACTGTGTGCTAGTGATACTGATAACATAACCATTATGTCCTTTTTAGATGGGAGCGACTTGGAGATATTGTTGTGCTTCCAGTGACATCATTCAAGAATCCATTATGGGACTCAATTGCTGAGGAGCTTTGGCCTGTTATTGCCAAATCAGTAAATGCTGCTCGCCTTGCTCGTCAAGTAAGTAATATACATAAGTATTATACAATGTGGGATTTGCTCACTAAACTTATAAGATTGTTAGCTAGTAACTTATTTACCGATATTCATGACTTAAAATCTGTTGATATTACAGGGCCGAGTTGCATCAAATGGTACAAGGGACAGTACTTTGGAGATTCTGATAGGAGATAATGGCTGGGTTGATCATCGTGAAAATGGAATTGTCTATTCTTTTGATGCTACTAAGTGCATGTTCTCCTGGGGTAACCTCTCTGAGAAGCTCCGCATGGGCTCTTTGGATTGTAGGGATGAGATTGTGGTGGATTTATTTGCTGGAATTGGATATTTTGTGCTGCCATTTCTTGTCAGGTTCGTTTGACAAAAATTCAATATGGTACTATTTCCCTCAATTATATGAATGAAAGTTTATTGAGTTGTTTTCTGTTACCTTACTCTCCAATTGACTATTTCTTCAGTTATGGGAATATAAAATGTACAAACCACATAAAAATGATAAGTGAAGTCGGTCTGTAATTTTCCTTCTTTAGATATGAAAGTTGGGAGGTACATATAGTCATAGTTGTGTATCATAGATGTGAGAAAATTACATATCAAAGTCTTATCTGTTGGCAGAAAATTTTCTGGATGTTCCAAGGATTAGCATGTTAGGAAATTATTTGCGACATTCATTGCATTATCAATTTAGCTCATCAAGTGATGGTTTCTGGCACAAATACTGTAGATGCATACTGCTTATTCATTTTTATACCTTGTGGGTACACTCAAGTTTCTTTCCTCCTTCAAAGATTGCACTCCCTGAAGATGTTTATTATTGGTTGCTCAGGGCCAAGGCAAAACTAGTTTATGCTTGTGAATGGAATCCTCATGCTGTCGAGGCACTGCGGAGAAACGTACAAGCCAATTCTGTCAGTGATCGATGCATCATTCTTGAAGGAGATAACCGAACAACTGCACCTCAAGTATGGCATAATTTTTAATACTGATAATCAATTGTCTATTAGTAAGGAGGCTCCTTTTTAGTTTTGACTTGCAGGAGCCAAGTTTTTGTGATGTTGGTTTTCGCAGTGATAAAATGCCATATTCTTCAGCAATCGCCTAGCCCCATTTCAATGGAGGTTTCTCTAACATGATTGTCTTGTCACAGGGAGTGGCTGATCGGGTATGCCTTGGTCTCATTCCGTCAAGTGAATTGAGCTGGGCCACCGCTGTTAGGGCATTAAGGTGATATTATGTCCTCAGTATTTACATATTTGTTGTTCTCACTTCACAGCATTTTCACTGCATCTTTGTTATTGAATTTCATGATATTAAATGTCTTCGGCAACACCCCTTCTCTATGGACCAATGTAGATACACAAATTGATCACAAATCGTGTAATGCAGGGGTGAGGGTGGAATGCTACATGTGCATGGGAATGTGGTGGACTCGGAGGAGAATTTGTGGACTAAACATATATCGGAATCCATAGCTGAAGCTGCCAGATCTCAAGGTATTGTTTGTGGACTCGATGGCTATATATATGTATCATAGTCAATAACCATATCCTGTTTAGGGGGTGTAAGTTAACATATGTTTGCATGCAGGTCATTTCTGGGAAGTTTCAATAGAACATTTGGAGAGAGTGAAATGGTACGCCCCACACATCCGTCACGTCGTAGTAGATGTAAGATGTAGACAGGCCCAGAAATAATAAACAGGCACCGGTGCTGGTCCAGTTGAAGGCAATAAATGATTCAGGACCCATCAATTTTTAAGGGATCCCACAATGCAGTAGGTAAGCTGGCTTGGACTTGATTGGCAATATCAGATGATTGTTTGGTTTCTGGGTACGAAATAGAACCCTTAATGAAAATCGACACTAGCTGAAAGCATTGTATGATTTGTATCAAATGGCACCGTATTTCCTGTAATTTTAGACTACTGCTTAGGTGCTTACTGATTCATAAACCCCATTAGTTTTTGTTTTGGTCATATTATTGATTCATTGAGACCTCATCATTGACATGCTGTATGTGTGTTTATAGTCGTAATCGTATACACAACTGATAGATGCATATATACTTGTGGTTAGAGATATCTTTTCGGGTTCTTTTCATGTGTTGCGAGTACGAATCGCTATCTACCGATATTTTTCTAAATATAGGTCGGTCGGAGTTGCCAAAGTCTAAACAATATCCTTATAGAACAGACAATGTGGAGCCTTCGTTAATTGCTAATCACTGGAGACACAATTGCAACAATAATGTAATCTACAATCCAAACATTTTGCCCAGATTTTATATGCACATGCCACATGGTAGGAAGCGTGATAGTAACATAGAGCAGTAGCCATCAACAATTTCTTTATGCACCAAAATATAGACACAATATAAACTTTCAAATATATGAAGATACACGATGACAAAGTTGCTCCTATTTTTGTTTCCTATGCTGGAATTTTTTTGCTCCTACTTTTTTGTTGCCCTGTCATACTCATACTATTTGTAAATTCAATTATGTTTGATTGCTGTACTCTATTATTGGGAGCTGCTACTTATATTTGGATTACATTTACATGAAACAAATTCACAAAGCAATGTAAAGGTAATAAAAGAATAGATAAATGCCAATGAGGTTTGGCTAAGTTGGCAAGGGCGGGTTTGTGGTGGAGTCCTCGTCCAAGTTCGATCTCCACTACTAACAGGCCTTGTTAGTTCGCGATCTGTAAATTCTCCCGTGGAAATCCATACCTGGAGGCTGGTGTGACAGGTACGTATCTACTATCAGTCCTTCAGGGTTGAGGTTACAGGTTTGTCCTAACGATGGTGGTGTAGCGTAACAAAGCTCTCACCTACACTTTTTGTAAGAAAAAAAAAACAAGAAAAAAGATAAAGATAAGTGGTCTAATTGGGTTTGCCTGATTTTCAAACATTATATTGTTTATACTGTATGGCTATGACTAAGAGCATCTTCAGACCAATATAAAATTAAACAAGTCCTCTACATATATTTGTATAGGACAATTACCAATACATAGGGCATGTGTACCAATTGATGTCTCCTGGTATAGATAGACTAATAGTTTATCTCGTTCTGGGGTTCATGATCATCGATGGGATTCAATGCTCATCAGTACGAGTTGCCCTACATATTGTGGATCTCTAGGGATTTTGGTCAAAAAAGTCATCTAATTGGAAGTTTTTATATGAACATACAGATTGCTTATAAATCATAGTCTAACTTATGGGTTATTCTATATAGGTTTCCCGATTCCAAATTGGTTAATTAGTCGATGAATTATATCTTCATCCATGTCTTGGTTATCAGATATAACATCACACTGATCACAGTGACACAGTTCATATTAAGATAGCAACTGACAACCATTTGAAGCTTAACTACTTTGTAAGTTATCATTCTAGATTGATCACGTATCAGTTGAGTAATTTGGTTCCAAATGATAAGGGAGTAATATATGATTAGTGAGTCACCGACTTGTCAATGCTGGCGGCCGGGGAAGGTCCATTCATCATATCTGAGTTCACGGCATTCATCCATATATAGGAGACACATAAGTGGCTTACACAGTTTCTCAACTCAATGCAAAGTGTCGGTGGTCACAGTAGTGAAGCCACAGTTCATGAGCTTTGTTTAATATGTCCTCCTAGCAAATTACCAAGAGATTAGTGGTGTTTTAGTATTCTAACATGATTCTTAATGAGCTGTGATTCTTTTAACTTTTCCCCTATTTAATGGTATTAGACTAATAGGATTTGACAAGGAATAGGTTATTTGGGTTGATTCCTTCCAACATGCTTACTGTAACTTTCTCATTCTTTAATCTCAGATCATTCAAATCCAGATTCTATTCTTCAATTTTCTTCAGAAAGATATTTAGTTTTTCTTATTTTTCTTTGGGAATAATTTGAATGGATGAACTTTTTCTTTTCATAATGATAATCCCACTTTCTTTTTTCCTTCTTTTTCTTTGTAAATGCATGTCATGATGCTCTATTGCCTTTCCCTTAAGTAATAAATTTAACCATGGTGTTTATACTTGCATTAAGCTACAAACTCAAGCCAAAAGTGTAAATGAGGGATCAGTTAAGTGATTAATTTGCTAAACAAAACCATCTGGTAAAGTACCTGGTTAGAAAAGCATTTGATCTAGTTCACAGTTTGACTGTGAAAACACACAATTACCCTACAGAAATGATGCAGATGGACACTCTTCCTTTTCCTTTATGCTTGATTTTCTTTATGTTTGCTTATTTTTAGTCTTTGTAAATTCATGATAATGACTTGCTGAGGCCATCTTTTTCATTTTCTTTTTATTTTGAACAAGTGGTGAGGTCATCTTTTGGCCTGCTAATCTTGAGTTTAAATTTGCCATATGGATCACTAAATTCAATCATGAAGCTGAAAATAATTTAGAAATGAAGTTGGTGGACGGTGGGCATCCAAATTTGGAAGGAAATTACTGAAAGATAAATGGATCACCAGATTCTAGTAGAATGCTACTTGAGGTATTTTTCTTTTTTCTTTTCTTTTTTTACACAAATGCATAGAAGTAGGAGTCTTGAAAGTGAGAGTTGAAATTGTAACCAAAAAAAAAAAAAAAAAAGTGAGAGTTGAAATCAAGATCTGAGATGCAAAAGCAGCAAAACTGTAACTTCCTCCCTAGAGCATTTTCTGTGACATACAACAAGTGTTACAGAGCTTACCTAATTTCAGCACAAAAAGCCAAAAAACGTCAGTATGAGAGTGAATGAATGAAGGCAGTGAAAAAGATGAAAAGCATCAGAGTCATCATAATTCATAACCCAAAACTGCAACAAGTGTCCCTAATACCAAATATGTCCATCTTCAGCTTTATTTAAGGAAGTATCCAAGACTCTAAAACCAAAGCAGGGCCTCATCAGCACTACTGAAACTGCCAACTTTTACTGAAATGGGTTCCAGAGCTCTCTTCTTCTTCTTTGCCTTGCTATCTCTCTCAGCAGTGCTTTGCTTTGCTGAGAGCAATGAAGAAGACCCTGGTCTTGTTATGAACTTCTATAGTGACTCATGTCCTCAGGCTGAGGAGATCGTCAGAGAGCAGGTCAAGCTTCTCTACAAGCGCCACAAGAACACTGCTTTCTCTTGGCTCAGGAACATCTTCCATGACTGTGCTGTCCAGGTACGTAAATACTCGTGTCCAAAACTCTACTTTTTTTTCTTTGGTTAAGTTATTTTGTGAGTAACATTTGTTTGTTTTGGAAATTTTTGGTGACAGTCATGTGATGCTTCACTACTTTTGGACTCAACAAGGAGGTCTTTGTCTGAGAAGGAAATGGACAGAAGCTTTGGGATGAGAAACTTCAGGTACATTGAGGAGATCAAAGAAGCATTAGAGAGGGAGTGTCCTGGAGTTGTTTCTTGCTCAGATATTCTTGTCTTGTCAGCCAGAGAAGGAGTTGTTAGGGTATGTGACTTCATTTTGTTCATCTCTTTTGTAAAAACACATAGATCTGAAGTTGGTATGACTAAATTTAAGTACTAGTGACTAAAGCTTGCTCATCTTGTTGTATTTTCAGCTAGGAGGTCCATTCATCCCTCTTAAAACTGGAAGGAGAGATGGTAGAAGGAGCAGAGCTGAGATCCTTGAGGAGTACCTTCCTGACCACAATGAGAGCATGTCAACTGTTCTTGAGAAATTCTCTGCCATGGGCATTGACACCCCTGGAGTTGTTGCCCTTCTTGGTACGACTCTCCAAATTTGTTTACCAAACGATGTTCATGTTGAGAATATACATAGTACCCCTTCAAGTGCTTATATTTCTAAGAAAGGATCTACATTTGTGTTGTTTTTGCATTGTACTAGTTATCACTGCTTCTGGTCTAATTGTTATTTTTATGTAACCAAATATAGGAGCTCACAGTGTTGGAAGAACACACTGTGTGAAGCTGGTGCACCGTTTGTACCCAGAAGTAGACCCAGCTCTGAACCCAGACCATGTCCCTCACATGCTTAAGAAGTGCCCTGATGCCATCCCTGACCCCAAGGCAGTCCAGTACGTGAGGAATGACCGTGGTACCCCCATGATCTTCGACAACAACTACTACAGGAACATCTTGGACAACAAGGGTTTGATGATGGTGGACCACCAGCTTGCCACAGACAAGAGGACCAAGCCCTATGTCAAGAAGATGGCCAAAAGCCAGGACTACTTCTTCAAGGAGTTCACAAGAGCCTTCACCATTCTCTCCGAGAACAACCCTCTTACCGGAGACAAGGGAGAGATCAGGCAACAGTGCAATGTGGCCAACAAGCTCCACTAGGTGGATCAAGATCGAGCTAGCTAGAGAAAGAGTAGCTTGCTAGTGTGAGACAGCTGCTTTGCATAATAAGTTGGTCTTTTCTTTTATAATGTTCTATGGCTGCTATCATCGGTGCATTGTTTTATGATGTAGGTTTTCTCTGCTTTTGTTTCTGTTGTTCTTGCAATGATGTTGAGATGGATGTATGTATGTATGGGTGGTTTCAACATGTGTGATGCATGGATTTCAATGATAATGTTATTGATAAATCATGCTTATATACAAGAGCAACTCTAACAACTTTTATATGAGAAATGATCGAATAGATTGATCAAATTTTCTGATACTGTTTTCTATAAACACTACATAAAATTGAGAAGAGTGAAGATTTCAAACTGTCGGTATGTATGGGATGTTTCAACATGTTGATGTATGAATTTAATTTAAATGATAAATGGATTACTCAAGATTCCTTGTCTATAAGGATAAGGGGACCTTGACGTAAAGACGAAGATGGAAAGGATAAGGTTCTTTAAATATGTTGCATTCACTGTCAGATCTGTTGGTAGGTGGAGCGTATAGATGTAGGGTTTATATAGGAAGTCCTAGAAGGAATGGACTTCAGAATAGAGGTTAAATTATCTCAAAAGCTTTGCATTATTGGCATAGGCATAATGAATAATTATTACATGTTTCCAAAAGCATACTATTAAGTAGACTGGACAATTACAAAATGCCAAGCTAGAGTGAGAAAGGAGCTTAATTAATGTGCATTGTAGAGATTTTGTCCTATTTGACTATTCAGAAATTTTCAATGTTTGCTTGGATCATTGAGTACTGCAGCAAGCTAGGTTGAAGTTCCATATTCATTGAGAAGTTGAGGAGCAAAAAATGCATCACAATGATGTAACTTATTAAGTAGACTCAAGTTAAGATGATTTTCAAGGATGAAAATATGATTAGCAGATCCTTATTACACCTTGCTAGTTCTTCTTTGGCTCTATACTGCTTGAGCTACAATCATAATCACTATCAGCAGCTTCCTCTGAAGCCATGCCATTTTTCCCTGCTACTTCTACCGTTTTGGGGATCAATGGACCACAGGATGGATGGTTGTAATAAGGCTGTGGATGAAGGAAGTAATTTCCAGCAGAAGGGTAAGATCGGTAACCATATGTAGGTTGATAAGGTAGGCCAGGAGAAAATGTGTTTGGGGGAGGCCAATATACCATAGGCATGAAAGTGTTTGATGGTTGTGGAGGAAAAATGTGATAGGGGTTTGGACTATGATAGGAGATATTGGTACCAGCATTGGTGATCACAGTGTTTGAAATTGGTGGAGCAGCTAATGGGGGAATAGAGGTATGATTCATTAGTCCAAATTGAGGTGAAGAGCTTGAAAATGTACTATTTGGGAATGAGGTCTTCTGCATAATTTGAGGCTTACTGTTAGAGTGAGTCTGTTTCTTTCCCTTTGTTTTTGTTGAAGAAATCTTGCCACAAAACTGCTGAGATAGTTTTAAACAGAGAAATTGACATTATCAGAATAGGCATACTTTAAAATACATTAGCTGTGGTACAACTATAAAACCAAAAGCCAAACCATATGTATCTCTTCTTGAACTTTAGGAATTAGGAATCAATTGATTATTATTCTTCTCAAAACTGAGTTTATCTATATTTAACAGTCAAAAGAAGCATTCAGATATATAAACTAAGATAGCAATCTTACAGTCTCATCATCTGTCATAGGTTGTGCAAGAAATAATTCCTCTCCTTCAGCATCCTCATCTGTCCTGCATGATAAAAACTATGCTGGGATTAAGCAGTTAAAATGAAGCTGCTAAATTTATTAATACTTCTACTTCTGTTATTGGAACAATTTTAGTTCAAGTTATTAGTATCCATTACTAGTGTTCGTTCCTAAAACTAGCCAAATAACAAATATTCATGCCCTTTTAGTATTAGTTCTGCATACCTATAATATTTTTGAATCAAGTCTAAGTTTCGGTATTTGGTTTCCCTTTGAACCAGGTCATCAGGAAAACCAGCCATGAAAAGAAGTGTGATTCCCAAGGCTTTGAAGAAGAAGCTCCCACTGCGAACATTAGCTAGCATTGCCATTCGACACATCAATGGCCCGAAAGACTTAAGCTTGTTTCTTCCCATACGCTGTCTGACATATCTGGGACATATTAGAACAGACACTTGTGAAATAGTCTGCAAAGGGAAATAACCCTCAGTGGACATCAAGTGGCCATGGAGTTCATCTCTTAAGCTCAAATATCAGTTACTCAGATAAGCTTACTCATTTTGGGGAAGGTTTCTTGTCCTTCCACCGTACTTGATGCATAGAAATAAGCTGGATGGGCAGTTAGGATCCGACGGGCGCATAGAATTCTCTTCCTCTAGTATTTGAACTGGACATAGTGTAGGGTTCTTTCGGTTTGGATAAAATATCTTCCTCCGAACACCAGGATTCTCATATAGAACATGTTCCTACAGGTAAATCACATGACTTAAATATGTTGTTTGCTGATGAAAAGGACTAAATAGATCAATGACATATGCTATATGCCTGATCCCAAAAAATGGCATCTCGTAAGAGCTGAATGTTATCACTCATCTAATACATCATTTAAGGACCAAAGTTGATTATCACTTAAATGCGATGATCAAATTATCTTGAATCCCCTTTTCCATTGTAATGGCAACATAAATGAGACCAGCATAGACAGCATAGATAATGTTAGTTTCTGTAAATATCTGTCTATTCTAGTAACAATATTACAATAAAGTACCTTAATGATAAAACTTAAAAGAGTAGCCTTACCCCAGGATCTGTTGCAGACATGTACTGCTCTCCTTTCCTTAAAATGCTGAAATGGTTGAAGTCTAAGTCATATATATCTTCACAACCATGCCTTATACCAAGAGATGCAAAAACTATGATCTTCCTTATTGTGTGTGAATGAGCATTTTTCTGTAAAAGGGATTCCGAGTCAATTATTCTCTTCACTTCTTTTGGACAAAATGCCAACTTTGGAGGCTTTTTATGTTGTGATAGGCTCCCAGTTCCTGTATGATGAAACTCCTTCGCCGAAGTTGGGATACTAGTTGGTACCTTGAAACTTCCAAAATCTTTGGTTTCTGTCTTGTTTGGGTTTCTAATTTCAATCTCATTACAAACTGGCCCTATTGGTAGTTCTTCATTGGTTTCGCGGTTCGCATTTGAAAACAGTGGACTACCTGCAGCTGATATACTTTCTGCACACCGTGCATCTGAACCCTTATCAGCAACTCCATAAATCAGTTCATCAACAAGTCTTGAAGTTTCATCAGCTTCTTTATGGTCATTGTTAATACCATCTTCTTCTCGATAACCTTCATCTTCATCATCACTATCATCAGTTTCATCACAATCTGGAGATGAATGATCACTATCCTTTGTTTTTTCAGAAAGCAAAACCTGTGTTTCCTCCATGCTCATCCAGTTGACTAGACGGTCATCTACAATTGGATCTTCATCAAGGACAAAGGGTTCAATATGATGCTTCTTCTCTGCAGCAATTTCAGCTTGGACAATAGTAATAGTACCATCCTCAGTTGTGTTACTAGTGACTTCAATCTTCTGTCTCTTGAACTTCTTGAAGTTTCTTTCCATTGCATTTGAGCAACCTCCCTGAAACCAAAAGTTGTGCGGTTATAAATGTATGGCATCACTATGAGGACTGCAAGTCCACAGTTTCTCCAACCATCCACAAAGATGATGAAAAAAAGAGGATCGGTGATAGTGACACGAAGAAAACAAACCTGATGCATTGAGCAAAATCAACATCTTTCCTTAAATATGTATTTGAATTATAATCAGATTAGCCGAACTGTACAAACTAGACATGCAACTAAGTAGTAAAACCAATCTCTTTCTGAGACCATGCATCTTATAACATTATGACATTATAAGTGATCCAACTCTTAATCAAACAAAGTACAACGCTCTAAGGTACTAGATTCTTTGTTAACATGCAAGTTTCAATCTATACTAACAGAATAAAAGCACCAACATACTATCAAAGAAAAATGGGCAGACCTGTCCATTTGTTCGAGGAGGTTCATTCTCCTTTTCCTGTAACTGAGCTTCAAGCATTAGTATTCTCTGCAGAAGTTCTGCATTTTTCTGTCTTTCCCTTTCTAATTCAATTGAAATCTCTGCAATAACATCGACACTCTCTCCTTTCATTCCTCCCTCTATCGCGCATAATGCAGAACTATTGACCAATCTAGCACAAGACTGAAGCTCCACCATTAGCGCAAGACATACACAACAATCCTAAAATATATTCTTCCAGGATGAAAATCTTGAAAGTGGACGAAAGTATGAAAGCAGAACCCTGATACCCCACAAACAAAAACTGCAAAATGGCTCAAGTGACTAAGCTTTGAACACAGAATCCATTTAAAGAAGTTGGCTTTTTAGAAGAAGCATATGCTGATATGCAGATTATTGATCAACATGAAAGAGATGTAACTGAAACAGGAGAAAAGAAAAGGAGAAAAGGTGAGACTAATCGGAATATGAGGAGGCTTTTGTGCTTGATTATTCCTGCTTCAGTTATGTAAGTGGAAAAGACATGCAATTCCACGTGCACCTTCCAAAGGCATTTCTGGAAATATGGTTTTCAATCAATAATGAAAAACTAAAATCTAGTATGAATGAGACTCCTTTTGATCACTGTAGTGTGTTTTCAGAAGCACAAATTTTTCGAAGTGTTTTTATCTCCTTGTATATAGTTCATTTTCGATTAGCTAGGAACTAAAAATGAACAAGAATCCAACAAGAGCTCACCTGTTAAGCTTTTTGTTTAAGATGTTTGAGTCTCACAATTTGATGACAAACAACTCACAGTTGTGATTTAATATCAGCTGCATTGTCTTCTTATGATAGTGGTGAAGCAGCTGGTACCCCATTTTTCAGCAGCGCAAGAATAAAGCATCCGAGGCACTTTTCATATAAAATATTATGCTAACAGTTTGCTCACCAAGTAAAAAACATAAATAACTTACCCCTCTTCGCTTTACCCGATCCAACCAGTCTTTTTATAGCTCAGTTCTCGTGTGGGTTATGCTCAGTTTTGCAGTGATCTTTACCTATTATAATAGGCACAAAGTCCTCAAGTGCAGGGTTAGCAATGGAAGGGTGTCGTGTCGTGTTCGTGTTAGGTTATTACAAACACTGCAGATCTAATAGTTCTTCTTTTTGTGGTTGAGATGAAAACCGATGCACTGCTTCTTGAGCCTTTGATAAAACTCGGGACTTTATTTTAAACAATTCATCGAACATATTGTTTTCAACTCGTAAACATACGATATGCACTTAACCAATACCAATCCTATACTTATGAGAACTACCCTGATTGTGGATCAAGTAATGAAAAATGAGCAATCAGGGTTTGCAGATACAGAAAGGAACAGATAGAAAATTTGAGGTGTGTCTTGACAAGCGAGTCCCATTTACCCCTTTCCCAAGGTATGTATATAAAAGACGTGTCACACGTGCATACAGTATAGAATTGCAACCTCACGTGCAACGGGAACTTGAATGCTTGTCTCTATAATCACAATTTGTGTCAGGGAATATGAAGGTGAGTAAACCTTGGATACCATCCTACTTCTAATTTTAAAACAAAACTTATAATCCACCCTCTGGGGCGCCCAGTTGCTTAGTTTAGTTCCATCATTTGAAGCTAAATGTGATCACAAGGCAATTAGTTTAGTCTTTCAAATGAGGAAATACCAGGGTTTAGGGGTGCCCAAAGTCATGGACTTAAACAAATCCTTGGTGAGGTTCTGTGGAAACTGTGCTGCAGAGCTGGAGAGGTTAAAAGAAGTCCTATAATGAGTGCACACACTCCCCTTGATTCACTGGCTTTCTAATTTTCAAGACAAACACTATTCTATGAAGTATGAACCTTGCAGAGACTGAAATGAAGGGTGGTGTAGTATATGTATTTTGTTTCTCTTGTGGAGTGTGTAAAATGAGATTTGAAAGATTTCTGATATTTACCTTAGTAAGTGCATTGCCACTCCTCGATGGCTCTGATGCCCATTTCAATGCCCGGATCTCCATCTGTCCATCGGAGCATTCACCTTGCATAGCTTATCAACTCTACAAGGAATAGGTTTAAAGTTAAATGAGATTTGCTTGTCGTATTTCTACAAGGAATAGGTTATTTACTATCCTTTTAGGTTTAGGAATCGTGATCTCTCTCTATACATCACCCTATTAGAGATGTATTATCTTGTCTGCTAGAGGATTTTAGTGAAACTAGAGGATTTTAGTGAAATGAAATATCATCGAAGAGAAGGACAGCCGATGAAAGGATCATCAATGGTGCCTTACCTTCCACTCGAGGTAATCACTCAAATACTTGAAAAACTTCCTGTAAAAACCTTGTTGAAATTTAAGGTTGTGTGCAAGTTATGGTGCTCCTTAATCTCAAGTGACCAATTCGTCAGAAGACATTTATCATTATGTGCCAGTAATACCCAAAGAATGATTTTGAATCACTTCGGGGGTGTATTGTATTTAGATTCATACAGACTTATTTTAATCAACTGACTTTTTGAAAAGTCTACAGACTTTTTGAAAAGTTCATAGACTTTCTACTGATTTCTTAAAAACCATCGATTTTTAATTACAGACTTTC
>NC_020493.1:447379-448383 GCF_000184155.1 Fragaria vesca subsp. vesca | reverse complement strand
TTTCACAGTAACAGATTTTGACGTATGAACTTAAAATTATTGAGGGGTTCAATTTCAACGGCACCAAAACAAAGATTAGGAATGGGTTGTCATCCTTAGGGGGGGGTGTATTGTATTTAGATTCATTACAGACTTATTTTAATCAACTGACTTTTTGAAAAAATCTACAGACTCTTTGAAAAAGTTCATAGACTTTCACTGATTTCTTAAAAACCATCGATTTTTAATTACAGACTTTCACTGATTTCTGAAATCTACAGATTTCATATGAATGATTTATGTAGATTTCTTAATACTTACAGAGTTACATGAAAGAAAAAATAAAAAATAAAGATGCAATGACAAACACATAATGACACCGATTATAAGTTTAGGGTTCATCTATCTAATTTCGATGCATACAGTTGTAATATTTGATTGAAATACATAAACATAAGTAACAAAAAAGATTATATTAACTTAACAACACGCATATTTGTACGTAAACCAAAGACATATGTTTTAAAGTGGGACATTAGATGTTCACAAGTTTAATTTATGTACGCAAATATAATAATAAAATCATGAGGTTCTTTTTTTTTTAGAGGAACTTGAGGACCCATGCTAACCGGGCTCCTCAGTTGGAATAATATTATTAATAAGAGAATCCAAATTCGGGGAGGACATATTACCTGAACTCCTTACATTATTACACATATCCTCGAAGATGACATCCTGAATAATATCAAGAGTTAATAGATAATATTTAGGTTATCGAGGGTTTCAAGCATTACAATTGAAAGACAATAAAATGTTAACATTCAAAAAACATTGAAAAAAATAGGTAGAATAGAACGTTGATAGCACAAAATATTATAAAAAAAAAATGATGTATCGTAGGATCAACCTATTCACATGTAAAGAGAAAGTCTGTCGTAAACTTTTCCAAATCTTTGCTCTAGTAGATGGAAAAAATNTTGGAGTTTGTGTGTGTGTAATTTACACTACAAAGTCCACAATTATCC
>NC_020493.1:424764-447359 GCF_000184155.1 Fragaria vesca subsp. vesca | reverse complement strand
CAAATTCCATAGACTTCTTTAAAACTTCCACTAATTCAATATACAATACACCCCCTTCGACATGCTTTACGACTTGGGGTTTTACTCAGTTAATGATTCAATGGTGCTTGATAAAACTTCAATAGATATCCGAATTGGAGGCCATAATCGTTTTTATGTCATGGTCTTGTGATGGTTTGGTTTGTTTAAAAGAAGCTGCAACTGGTACGATGTTGCTCTGGAATCCAAGTACAAGAGACCTCAAAGTGTTACCGAGTCCTTCTGAAGTAGGAGGAGTTCAAGTGAAAGGAGAAGATGTGCTATGGAGATATGGATTTGGTTAAGGATTCAGGATTCTTGGAGAAGGATTCAGGATTCTCCTCTTGGTATCTTCTTTAATAATAAGCCTTCTACTTTTGCCAGTGGAGCTCTACATTGGACAGCTGCAAAAGAAGACTGGATTGGAGTAATTGTTTCGTTTGATTTAACAAGTGAGACATACAAGGAAGTGCCGCTACCACAGCCTGATATTGAGAGTCATGAACTACAACTGGGGGCTTCAAGAGGATGCTTATGCTTACTCACTGAAGTCGTCCATGGTGAAAGTCATGATATTTGGGTGATGATGGAGTATGGGGTGCCAGAGTCTTGGACCAAAACGGTCACAATTCCAAGGAGGGTGGGCACTTTCACAATTCCAAGGAGGTTGGACACTTTACGGTATACCAGGACCTTAAAACCGCTGACATGGTCTGTCGAAAATGGGGAGATTCTATTGTATGCAAATGGGAATCTGGTTTCCTACAATGCAAATAAGAATTCACTCGTGCATTTTGCAAGTGATGTAAAAATTCCCAATTACTCTCTTAGTAGTGTGGGATATGAAGAGAGCCTAGTCTCACCCAATGCTTACAGTAACCTTGGAGCAAACAAAATTTGTCCTCTCAATATCAGAATTGTACTGAGGAAACTTGTGAACTGTAGTGATAGATCCAGGAAGTTTGTCCAGATCAAGGGAGTGAAGTGACAAACTCCTGGGTGGTTATTCATAGCTAAATGTACTAGTGTCTGAAACATTTGACCCCTTTAAAAGACTTGTAATATTTACCTTAGTAAGTGCATTGCCACTCCTCGATGGCTCTGATGCCCATTCCAAATGCCTGGATCTCCATCTGTCATTTATCTTTGTTTACATAGAGGTGAGTCTTCCTTGATATATACCTTTGAAGTCGCTGATACATATTCATTGTTAGGGTTGCTTAAAACTAGGTTTAGTCTAGTTAAGTGCTGAAGTTCAAAAGATAGATGATCGAGTTTAGCGTGTTGTGTGTACATACATATATATACACACACTCATCGAAAACCCTAATACATATCTCTTTAGAATCGTTGCCTAATTGATAGGTGCTAGTGAAACGACTAATCACAAAGGAGATCCAATTCACCTTGCAAAGCTTATCAGCTCTATATATAGGGTAAAAGAGGTATCAAGTTAAAGTGAGATTTGCTTGTCGTATATTTCTACAAGGAATAGGTTATTTACTTTATCCTGCTACGTTTAGGAATCGTGATCTCTCTCTCTATATAGCACCCTATTAGGGATATATACTATATATCTTGTTTGCTAGAGGAAATGTCATCGAAGAGAAGCAAAGCCGATGCAATGCTGCCTTACCTTCCACTCGAGGTAATCACTCAAATACTTGAAAAACTTGCTGTGAAAACCTTATTGAGATTCAAGGTCGTGTGCAAGTTATGGTGCGCCTTAATCTCAAGTGACCAATTCGTCAGAAGACATTCATCATTATGTGCCAGTAATACCCAAAGAATCATCATGAATCCTTCCGACTTGCTTTTCGACTTAGGGTTTTACTCGGTTGATGGTTCCTTAGTGCTCGATAAAACTTCAGTAGATATCCGGATTGGAAGCCATAATCATAATCGTTGTTCCGTCAAGGGTTCTTGTGATGGTTTGGTTTGTTTAAAAGAATGTGTAACTGGTACGACGTTGATCTGGAATCCAAGTACAAGAGACTTCAAAGTGTTACCAAGTCCTTCTGAAGGAGGACTTAATGTGAGAGGAAAATATGAGCTATGGAGATATGGATTTGGTTACGACTACAATAGTGACGACTACAAGGTGCTAACATTGATTCCCTATCAAATTTCCTTTGGTAACTCTGGAAGTTATAAATCCATAATTTACACATTACGATCGGATTCTTGGAGAAGGATTCAGGATTCTCCTCTTGGTATCTTCTTTCATAATACGCCTTCTACTTTTGCTAGTGGATCTCTACATTGGACGGCTGAGAAAACTGGCTGTGTTGGAGTAATCGTTGCATTTGATTTGGCAAGTGAGAGATACAAGGAAGTGCCACTACCCCGTGCTGATATTAAGAGTTATAAACTACAACTGGGGGCTTCAAGAGGATCCTTATGCTTACTGACAGCAGTCGATGATGGAAGTTATGACATGTGGGAGATGAGGGAGTATGGGGTGCCAGAGTCTTGGACCAAAACGGTCACATTTCCAAGGAAGCTGGGCACTGTAGAGTATCCCATGATCTTAAAACCGCTGACATGGTCTATCGAAAAAGGGAAAATTCTATTGTATGCAAATGGGAATCCGGTTTCCTACAATGCAAGTAAGAATTCACTTGTGCATTTTGCAAGAGATGTTAACATTCTTAGTAGCGTGGGATATGAAGAGAGCCTAGTCTCACCCAATGCTTACAATAACCTTGGAGCGAACAAAATTTGTCCTCTCAATATCAGAATTGTACTGAGGAAACATGTGAACTGTAGTGATAGATCCAGGAAGTTTGTCCAGATCAAGTGACTCTTATAGAGATCCGAGTGGTTATCCATAGCTATATGTACTAGTGTCGAATCATTTCACCCCTAGCCTGGTAGGCTATTAGCAAAAGAAACATTTACAGATGTATGCAAAATAACTCCCGGTTTCAATTGAGCATGTGAAATAAGGAAGTTCTGTAACATTTTCTAGGTATTATTGCATTGGACATCTAATTTTCTCATTGAAAAAAAATGTCGTTGTACATATTCAGGCAACTTTCAAAACAAGGTTGAACTGAAAATTAAAAAAAGAAAAGAAAAATGCAGAGACTGTAACAAACGCAACACAAGATAATCAAAAGTTCCAAACTATGCTTCATATTCTCAAACTGCACTATTTCTGGATCTAAGATTCCCAATGGTCTAGTATAGTAGGGAATGTAGAGTCTAGTCTACATCATATATACTACCCAGTATGTAATCATGCTCTGATATCTCCCAACACAGTAAAGGCAGCTAAAGAAGCTCATAGTTCACTTACTGCTATTAAATTCTGAATTACACCCATGAGCGTAATCAAGAGGCCCTTGTGGGTTGATTTCCACTTCTCATCATTGTGCAGAATTCGGTGTAGTTGATCCTCCCGTCCTATACAAATAGGTCAGCACAAAAAATAACAATGAAAATCTCAAATTTTTGACAACTTGTAGATAACTTACATTATCTGCGTCAACTTCAGAAATTATTTCTTTGATGGTGTTATCATCACCCATTCCATGCTCCTTCATAGCAGCCTCTAATTCATCTCTTGTTATATATCTGTCAGTTGAAATTGACAGTGATGAGTTCATTAACTTCCCTCTATGAGAAAATGATGTAAGAATATATACACCCTACAATACTTATGCTTTTGTAAGCTGATCAAGTAGTTAAAGCTTGATCCATAGGGTTTGCATTAAAATTTGTCAACTCACCCGCTGCTATCCTTGTCAAAATACTGAAATGCTTTGTACAGGTGTTCATCTCTCTCTAGTCTTTGTCTGTGCATAGTAGCAGATATAAATTCAATGTAGTCAATCGATCCATTTCCATCAACATCAGCCTGAAATGTATAGACAGAAGTTACAAGAGTGCTAGTCATTTATGAAAAAGCAATGTATAACAACTGACACTGATTGAGCCCTGGCAAGTCATTACTTACAGCATCCATAAGTTGCCTGACTTCCGTTTCTGATAGCCGTGACCCAATACGAGCTAATCCTGTCTTCAGTTCTTCATAGGTTATTGTACCACTTTTATCGGTGTCCATATTGGTGAACATTGCTTTAAGACCTTTAATTTCTTCTTCAGATAGATTTTCCGCTATTACCTAATTTACAGAATGTTCAAAACGCATCCACATTATTGAGCAATAATAAGGGTAGAAGAACAGAAGGAATTATCTGGACTCAGGTAATAAGATAGAAGATTTATTCTTTTTCCTCTTTTTTTCTTTCCCTACAAGTTTATGTGATGGTTCTCATTGTAAAACTAACCGCTATCCTGAAAAAATCTCAAGAATGCAACTGATATTCGAGTTGAAAAGGCAACTTTTCATTTTAAAATAGGTGTAGGTAGGAGCTTCGAAACCCAGTTTGGTAAATTACCTTTAAGGCAAGCTTCTTAAGCTTATTCATTGCTCTCAGTTGCTTCATTCTAGAGAGAACTGCACTATCTATTGGCTTGTCTGATGCTTCTCCACCTTCTCTGAGCCATGGATGCTCTAACCATACAGAAAATCAGATTTTAGTCGATTACAGAATCATGAAAAACTGCTGGCCGTAAAGAGACCATGCAAGTAAAATTACAGCATTGTACTTTATCTGCTTTCACTTATGACTGTAGAGTAATAATCAAAAGGCACATCGGTCACCCGGAGTACTTTCTAGTTATTTGTTGATCAGTTTCTATCTAACTACAATGTGATGCCTAATGACAGATTCTTGATAAAAGAGAACCTATGTGGCAAGAAGGACAGATTAATTACTCTTGAATGCCAGGAAAAGGTAATAGAATGGTATCATTTCATAGGTAAACGACTACAATCTGATATGGGAATTAAAATCATTTCAGAGTTTCAAACAAAGAAACATTTGAGGATAATTGGCCACTAAATCATACCAAGGAATAATCCTGGAGGCTGTATACTAAACATGTTCTACTTAGTTGTAACTTTAGGAGATACCTTACCAAGAACTTTCAGTGAAGTAATTCTCTTTTTTGGGTCCTGTGTCAGCATCTTTCTAACAAGGTCTTTGGCACCGTCTGATATTGATGGCCATGGTTGGCTTTCAAAGTCCACTACACCTTCCAATATGGCATCAAATATGCCCCTCTCAGTCTCTGCATAAGTATAAAGTTACAGAAGTGATGTGTAAGATAACTACGCATACGAGCACAATCAGTGTTAGAAAGAAAACAATGCGCTGTTTTTACCAGCCCAAAATGGAGGTACTCCACTAAGTAGAATGTACAGAATTACTCCAGCACTCCAGATATCTATCTCCTTTCCATAACTACGCCGCAACACTTCAGGAGCAACATAGTAAGCACTGCCTACTATATCCCGGTACACCTTCCCTGAGATGAGTCAAAAGAAAATGTCACCTTAATAAGAATTCATCCAAGCAAAACAATCATAATAAAATACTTAGAGAGCTTCAAAATAGTAAAATTCAATTCGATACATCATAGATTGATTAGCCATCGTTAGGATATTGGCACATGCTAAACACTCTTAGTGCTAACAAATTGGTTCTCACTAAATTGCACAACTTTCTTCACAAAGATAGCTTCTACAACTAAGCTGCATACAGAACAATTTACTTCCAATTTCTAAACCACTATATCACATCCCAATTTCAATTAGTCCTTGGCACCCAAAACCATAACTACAATTTCGCTATAGGACACATGTTCACAGCAATGATCAACCAAACAAACAGTTAAACAATCACATTGACACAAATCGAATTACATAACTTGTAACTCGAAAACTCACCTTCCTCAATGAAAACAGACAACCCGAAATCGGTAACCTTCAACACTGCCCCTTCCCCCTGACTAGACAGCAAGAAATTCTCCGGCTTGAGATCCCGGTGCATCACAGCCATAAAGTGACAACTATGCACAACATTCACAATGTCCCTCACAATTGCCGCCGCAGCTCTCTCGGAGTACACTCCCTGGGCAATGATCCTATCGAAAAGCTCGCCGCCGGCGCAGAGCTCCATGACCAAGTGCACAGAGTACCTGTCCTCATAAGCACCCTTGATCTCCACAACGTTGGGCTGCCCCGACATGTGCTGCATTATCTGTATCTCCCTCTTGACGTCATCCCTGTCACTCTTTCTGACAAGCTTGCGCTTCAGGATTGACTTGCAGGCGTAGCTGTCGCCTGTGGAGTTCTCTGTGCACAGGTACGTGATCCCGAACTGGCCTCTTCCGAGTTCCTTACCCAAAGTGTAGTATCGCTTAATGTCTTCAAAGGGCTTCTCAAGTATGCTGTCTGGTGGCACTGCTGGCTTTGGTCGTTGTGGCTTTGGTTGGAATTGGGGTTCGGGTTCGGGTTTTGGTCGGGTTGGGGGAGCTGACACTTTCTGAGGTTGTTGTGTTGGAACAGACAAGGGCTGTTGTTGTTGGTGTTGGTGTTGGTGGTGTTGTGGGGGGTGATGAGAGATGGGTGTGGAGGATGATGCATAATACCCATTGGCGTTTGAAGTGGGTTTAGGCTTGCTGCCACAGCAACCCATGTTTCAAATCAAGATCAATGGAGGAGACCCAGGTTTGGGATATGAGAGAAAATCCCAATGCAATGTGGGAAAATGAAGAATTATGTTTGGAATTTGGGGGTTTGACTATGGAGCTGAAGATGTGGATACCAGAGAGGTGTGATTTGTTGTGATTGAATGTTGTGTTGGAGTGAGAGAGTATATAGGGTGGAGGACCCGCAGCAGTAGAAGAAGAAGTAAACGTTTTACGCGGTGGTTTTTTGTTTGGCAACAGTAAATACGCGGGGACGAAACTTCACCTAAGATACAGATATAACGCGGTTGCTTTGCATTGTGACAAGTGACGAGACAAACCAAGTCTTGGATGTTTCGTAGCAACAAATGCAATTGAGAATTGGAGGTGTTTTTCTATCAAAAAAAACAAAAGAGAGTTGAAGGTGTTTGAGATTAATGGTCGGATGCGGTGATAGTGTTACATGGCATGGTCGACGGACGAGACAGAGCATAAACGTTAAGGACAACTAAAAACGTACTTTAAATATAGTTCTTCTTACCAAGACAACTTTGGTAGCATTGTTCTTCTCTATAGATGAAATTGATTCGAATGCATCTTATAAACAAACAATATCAATTAAGTGAGGTGACAAAATAAGGGGAGGATGTGTGTGAGATAAATTGGGTATCCCTGTTCACCTTCTCAATACTTCCAAGTTCCAACCGCAGATAGATTTTGACCGATTCGAATTGGCTATAATAACCCAATGCCGTTTACCTCACGAGATCGACCTTTGTAGGGTTTGATGGATTCGAAGTTTCGAACATATAAATACTTTTTTTTTCTTTTTATTCAAGGACTTTAATAATTTTATTGATCATGAGAGTAAGTAAAACAACATAAATTTGATCTGTCGGCGGGGGCTATCCTGCGAAACTACCTAACAAACCTACCTAGTAGACATTAAGCAATCTCTATGATGAGGACCATGAGATGAAGCATTATGATCAATCTTCCGTGGTAATTAACATACGGGAGAAGTAACCAGCCACTGAGAACACAAGAAGAAGTAACACTGCTCTGCCCCTCTGAGCCCTAGCCGCCTGCCAATCTTCGCGATCTTCACCGCTCGCTTCCCCGGCTCGACACAGTCTCCAACCAAAGGAAAGGAGATAACAACCCATCCGATCTCCTCCTCTGAGACAAGGGCTCGTCACACAAACCCATCCGGCCATGCCTCACAAGCGTCGGCCAGGCTAGAGGCCTTCGCCGGCGACGGGGTGCAGCCGAACAGACGCTCAGATCTCAGAGTACTCGCGCTTGCTCTAGGGTTTGGGGAGGAGGCGCTCATATAAATACTTAAATAGCATGTCATTCTGATCTTGTTCGTTCGATCTCTCTGGCCGTTTGGTTTTGATGAAAAAGTAATGAACTAATGCTCTTGTTCTTGATTTATTAGTAACGATATAGCTCTTTCAGTCTGTGATCTCTTACTCCGGCAGCGAAGAGACGTTAAGAAGTTGAAGTTGAAGGGATAATCTGAGCGCCTGAGCTGTGCTTCCATTGCATGAATTGGAGAAGAGATCGTGGAGGACCAGAAGAAGTACCGGTGCTTCTCCAATGAGGGTTTCGCTGCATGTCCGACGTCTCGCTTCTCTCTCTATATCAAACTTGAATCCCTTGCTAACGCACTCAATATTGGAGGAAATATATAAATGTATATGATGAGCTTGAACCAAAAATTATCGATCACACAAACAAAGCAAACTGTTCCGATTGTGAACGAACAATCCCACCCTTGCAGTACGTAACATATGTTAATCTAATTGCATATTCTTATTCTCATGCAATATAAGATATATTAGGGAGAGTTCAGTGCTGTAACTTTGAACGACATGGGGAATATGGACCCTTTTCAAACTTGACCCAACAAGCACTAGACAAAGCTATACATTGCCATAAATGGATGAGAACTCATATCCAGATCTGGAAATCATGGACAAAACTGAGGAGTCCAAAAATGACTTTTAGCTAGTGCAGTGTTAGTGTAAGAAAATACGATTGTTTAAACTGGTGTTAAGAGCTAGTTTATTGAGGCAGTGGATGATGGAGAGCATATGCAAACTAATGGCTCGACTTTTTCCAGACAGGGACGCGACTGCTCCCTTTTATTTTTGTTGGTTCAGAAGAACGCAGAAGAAGAAGAAGAAGAAGAAGCAGAGAGAGAGAGAGAGAGAGAGAGAGAGAGAGAGAGAGCACCATTGGTTTTTCTTGCTTTGTCGACTAGCTTGGTGGTATTAATCAACGTTTTGGTGAGTAGCTAGACTATGGAAGTTGGATTCAACACTAAGCTTTGGATATTAATAGGGACTTCTTCCCTCTTGTGCTCCTATATTCCCTTTCCTTACTTTTCAAACAATTGACATGACATTACAATCTCGCAATGGTGATGATGGATCGAGAGAGAGAGAGAGACAGGATATATGAAATATGAAATATTACAAACCACATAAATTCTTCCTTAGAGATGATATTAATATTTTGTTTAAAAATGAGTTACACATATTGGTTTTTCTTTTTCTGTTACTATATATATAATATTTCATGTATTGAAAATTGACATACGGAACGTTGTCAAATACGTACATAAGTAAAAGTCTCAGGATTCAACGACTAAACTAATATTATTGAATTAGCCGATTGATTTTGTTACTCATAGATTGATTTTGTTACTCATAAATGATCTACCCACCACACATATTTTTTAAGTATGATAATCAAAGCCGTGCTATTTTTTTTTAATCGTTTTTAACAAATCAATCAATCTACGTCTAAAAATGAAACCGTTTTGTCACTCTCTAACAAAGCTTGATCCAGTCCTCGCAATTATTGCATTTTCCTGTTATACTATTTGTTTCATCATTCTGTATGACAGTTTGATCCAATCCTTGTAGTTATTGCGTTTTCCTTTTATTCAATTGAGTGACTTATGTTTAATTGATATAGAATATGATGATCAAAAATTGCAAAACATCGTCGTTCGGTATCAGATCATAATCTACCAGACAAAGACGAGTTCAATCAACTAGTGCTCGACCAAATCGAATGCCAAATTGTACTAGACACAGGGAAAGCTCTTTCTTTATCATAAGTACGTAGTTCTTAGAATCCAATTCTCTTAAGAAAATAATCGTAAATGTGTTTCGGGTAATTGCAGACTATTACCACGATGCTCAAATTTGGGATCTGAACGTTTGTGCACTTCATTAGACTTAGCATCCAAAAGGAAATGAAGTAGCTAGGAGTTGTCAAATCATAATTGGTAACTTCTAGTTCCTTTATTTGAATTTTAACATCTTTAGAGCTGATTGTTCTGTAGGTTCTGCTTTGTAATTTAATCGTTTTAGCATAAAAAAAATAAAAATAAATTTGTAGTTCATATCATGTAGTCATTTGTGTGAAAGTACTCATCATAACAGAAAAAAACATATTACATTTGGGATCTTCGACTATTTCACTAGGATCTTCAATGTTTGTTATATGGTGCGGTATGATGAGCTAAATGAGAAATTTATCTAGATAGTTGCCAAATACATAAGCAATTGATTCCCAAAATTCAATCCACCACAGTGAAATCCCAGATTCAGAATTCATGCTTGGGCTCACTCGCAACCGAATCTACTCGATCAGTTGAATCATTCATTGCCCAAATCAAAAACACCAAAAAACAAATCATTTCCCACAATTAAAAGTTTAAAACAAACCTCTTCTATGTTGAGCTACGCTAAGTCCACACTTCCAAGTGATCGATCTCAACCATCGAACCCGGTCCGGCTCCAAACCGCATCCCTCACCCGCCTCATGTCCCGGCCCTTCAACGTCCGGCCAACCCCCTCGAACACCGACGTCGCGCCGCGCGTGTACTCACGCGCCAGGTACTCGTGCGGGGGGATCATCTCCGGGTCGTTGCTGCTGTCCATTCCGTCGTCGAACTCGTACAGCGAGTCCACCGAGTCGACCCGGAGAATCTTGCTCCAGTCCGGCACGTTCATCGGCAGTGACGTGGCCATGTGGCGCCCACGTGGGCTGTCATGCCCGCGGAACTGGTGCACGATCCGAGGCGACGACGCCGTCTTTCCAGAGTCGTCGACAAAAGCCAGAGACAGCCCTCCTCCGCTAACGTTGTTGTCATCGTCCCGAGATATCCGCCGGCTTCTGATCCCCCTCGCCGCAAACCCTCCGTTAGTCTCGGCGGCCACGCGTGGACTCCACTCGCTCTGAGAGCTGTCCACCTCGTTGTCCTCCCTCTCCTCCACGCTCTCCACCATCGACCACACATCGTCCTCGGCCAGCTCCGGCGACTCTTGGGCGTGGCTGTAGCTACTGTAGCTCCCGAGAAAACGTTCGCTGCGGCTCTGCGTCAGTTTCCGGCCCTTCGCCATAGGGCATAATCAGATTCCGGCCACGGAAACTGAAATGACCCGGCGAGACCCGGTTAAAGAAAGTAAAAGAGAACAAAACGAAAGAGAACGAAACCCTGTATAGTGTTACAACTCCATTATTATGTATATTTACTATGTATTGGCTTGATCATAAGTTGAGCTTGAAGGGGTGAGCATGTATATATAGGGTTTGCGATTTACCCACTATAGTTGAGCTGCTTCATTTCATTTGAATTTGAGCAGCATTTTGTATGCATTTAACGTGATGAAAAGAACTCCAACAAGATGTACGGTGATTGGTGATCGCAGAAGAGGCCAACGAGCTCACCAGAACTGTAAAAATTAGGGCATGTCAAGATGGTCATTTATCTATTCCACGCGCTCACATCTGTTTGTGTAGCCAACTCGCTTATCTCATTCAATAGTGATTAGTGTGTCCCATTAGTTGACATGGAAATGGACTGAATTTTGATCTGAATTCTAATACATATTTAAGTTGAATTAAATACGAAATTAGACTAAGATGATATGTATGGATGTGGTTAATAATTTAGTACGATTTTTGTCATCTATTAAGAATATAAAAAAATTATAAGATACGTACACGTCACAGATTTAATACAAATAGACGTTGTTTAAAAGTTAAAATACATGCATAAGTTAGTGGATTTGATAAACAAAACTCACATATTAATTAGTGGATACTGATCGACGAGCTAGACAGATAACCTGAAAACGATCAAAATCCGATATTTAAATCCAATTTGTTGAATAACCCTAGACTAAAGTAATGTTAGAAAGTGCTATACACGCGCCTTTTGCTTAGGTTACAATATTCCAAACATCCATTTCACTCTTCTTGTTTGACTACGTCAAGTGACAAATGGATCCAACACAAGGCAGGTTCTCCCAGTCCACGTGGCCACATAAGCATCCTCTCAGCGCCCACCACGTGGATGCTTCCAAAACATCTCCGGGCCCCACCCTCGTGTCTCCATCGTCGCCACGTGGACGAACAGTGACCGAAGGTGGGAAATTATTTCCCTCAAATCAAAATAAAAGTTTAGGGATGTTGTGGGGGATAGGGGTAATGATGGTGACTAAAGGAACTTAATCTTTTTGATAATTGATGGTTAAGGACGTAATCAACTTGGGTTTAGTGGTTAATATTATTATGCGGAAGCAGCTGATGGGTTCTACGGGTCTCATATATACGGGTTTAATAATGCTGATGTTTTCTTTATTTTAGCCCCCTAGTGAAAAAACGGGTATAAAATTTTCATAGAAAGGCCTCGGCATTAGTGTGTGGTACAATTCTTTATTACCCAATATTTAAGCCACATTTTTTTAATAAATATAATCCCGTAACCCCCTCCACTTGGGTTTGAAGAAAGCAAAGAAAGTCATATTGTGAAGGGCACATTGGACGGTCCTTAATGCATAGGGGGGTTCCCATCAGAGGACTGCTTGTCGTTTATGGTAAAAACAAGTTACCACTGTTTCATATCCAAGATGATCTCACAGTAAAAAATGCCTCAAATTCAATAATGGAGCTCCATTTTATCTCCTAAAATGGGGTGTTTATTATTGTAATGGAGTTTATGCTCATGTCACTAATTTGTCGAGAGATTTTGACTGAATAAAGTAGTGCTTAGGTTCCCTAATATTGTTTAATATGGTGTTCTAGAAACAAAATGACCTCACTAAAACCCATTGTTAGCAAGTGTATGGTGCAAATTGCAATCTGGAATTCAAAAGGTTAATCGATTGCTATATGTTCAAGGGACGGTGGTCATTTCCATTAGCTTCATGATAAGTTTTAAAATTAATCTAACACTGATTAGATTCTTAACTTTCTCGTACAATGGTCATATTGTTAAAAATGTAGTTATGTACACAATGGTAAGTTGGTAACGATCTATATAGTGGAGGATATTGCATCTAGCGGAGTTTGTATCGTTACTTTCATCAGTTTCGGCCATGCAAGAGTTTTGTCGATTATTTTAGTCATTTATGTGTTTCTTTGTATTTTTTTTAACATAGAAGTGCATGTACAATAAAATACTTAAAATTTCCGGCGTCGCTCGTATGTATAAACTTTCTGAATCTTTTAACCACGCATTTGTTAGATTATGCATTTGTTAGATTTGTTAGATTATGCATTTGTTAGATCATGACGATTTTAGATAAATGTATGTGATCAATCATTATAACATATTAATCAATGTGGCATAAAAATGGTTAAACGTCACATCCCTCAAAATAGGGAGAATCCTGAATTTTGGCATGAATTACATCCGTTCATCAACATTTCACACCCCTTTTTGCTTCTACTGCACAATTTCTAACTCTTTTTGCTTCAACCCTAAGACGGGGTGTACCCTAAATAAGGAGGTATGGAGTACGTACTAACTAATCTCACATGTCCTAAGATAGCTACAATTTGATTCTGTAATCCTGGTTATTAGGTCGCCATAAGAACCTTGAAAGCTCTGCAAGAAAAGGATAGGGATCGATATTGGTGACTATCGATAATTCGGTATTGGTGATCGAATGGTGATTGTCTGGGAAAGAAAGGAGTGTCATTTTGTGGCTGTAGTCCGCTGTACAGTTAAGGACCCCATTCTCCTATACACTGAGGGATTCTGCCGGTAGTGGTACTGTGGTGGTAGGTCCTCGGCGATAGATGACCGGACCTTTTCTGGGGCTCACTATCCCCCAGTACGTGCTTCGATCGGTTTTTCTTTGACCCACCCACCCAAGTACCGGACCCGACTCTGCCTCCTGTGATATATACCTTTCGCTGCCATTAAGCATCCTATGCTATTTACACCGCCGGTCGAGTCCAGTATGATCGGAAAGCCGTCTGAGTCTGTAAAATCCGCGGCGGCGATTTTACAGTACACCATTTTACTACTATAGTTTAAGGTTTACTTAAGCTCTTAAACTCGCTGGAATGACCCACTACTGTTTTTTGCTTTTTATATCAGAAACCCTAAAAAAGAATCGCCATGCCGTTCTATATAAGAAACCCTAAGCTCATTAAGTGCGTCATGCATTGCGAAATATATACCAAGTCTCTGCATATATATAATACGCAGAATCAGAATCCCACCTGCTATTTGTTCATGGTGTGCAGATGGTCGTACATTTTATAATATTAGGGTTTTCGAGATACATAATTATGATGATGGCTGGTATATTTTAGTTCCTAATTGGATCCAGAGAATCGTAAGGTTGAGGGAGAAGAATATATGATTGTACTGGGGTGGATCATGGGATATTATTTTCATTATAATTATGTTAGAAAAAGTCACGCTTAAAGGAGTAGTTTTTTCTTCGATCATGACATTTAGGACTAGTTTAACATGAGATTCTTGTACTATCAATATAGTTAAACCATGATTAAGGGAAGTATCAGAGAGCTTTTGTTGTATTGTGAGGTTTGGGTTGGCTACACCAATAATGAATTATAACACGTATATTATGTATTAGGGAAAATGCCCTAATACCTAAATATTTGAAAACTAAAACCCATTCTAATGAATTTTTTTCCCATAACCCATTACAATAATTCTTATACAAAAGATATTATTACCCTCTATGGAATTAAACCCATAAATCTTATCTCTTTCTTTTCTCCTCCGGATCTGCTCTCTCTCTCTCTGATCCTCTCAAATCTCATTTCTAGGGTTTCGCAGAACACCACCGTCCGCAGCAGAGCCAATCATCTCCGATTCTCTTCACGGACGAAAGCCACGTCAACGCCAAACGCCGGCCAGTTGCCTCGTTGCGTTTCGATTCCAGAAGACGGAGATCTGCCTCTCCGATCTCCAGTACGACGCTTCGTTTCAGGTTTCGCGGTGCCGATCCGGCCAGCGTTCGATTCACTCGGTATGAGCAACGCCGATTCGAAGTTCATTGTTGTTGAAGAGCACAAACGATGCAGTATACTTCTCTCTTTTGCTTCAAGGATCGATTTGAGTTGGGGTTTTATTTTTACGTTTGCTTTTTAGGAATCGTTTAGTGTTTAATTTGATTGTGGTTAATGGTTGCAGGTTAGGGATTGGTATAATTGCCTTACAGGAGCCAGATGACCATGACAAAGCATCAGAGATCCGTGATTTGGGCCTAGTCAATTCTTCATACTCATGTTTTCAACATAATAAGCAATAATGAGTGTGTGGCTGTGTATTTTGTATTTATATGTATGGTCACTGACTGCTTTTCCTGCTCAAAACTTGTGAGTGTTTGTTGATGATTGTTGTTTCGACTGATTGTTATCTCTTCAAAACTTGAGTTGTAACGGTTTATTGGGTGTCGGTAACTGGTTACTGAGGGTCAGTAACTGGTTATTTAAGGTCATTAACTAGTTAGTAACTGGTTATTGGGTGTCAATAACTGGTTATTGGGGGTCAGTAACTGGTTATTTAAGGTCATTAACTAGTCAGTAACTGGTTATTAGGTGTCAGTAATTGGTTATTGGGGGTCAGTAACTGGTTATTTAAGGTTATTAACTAGTCAGTAACTGGTTATTGGGGGTCAGTAACTGGTTACAGGGGAAATTCCGGTGACCGGAGTCCGGCGGTCGGGGAAATTCCGGTGACCGGAGTCTGACGGTAGGGAAAATTCCGGTGACCGGAGTCCGACGGCCGGTGACCAGAGTCCGGTGAGATTCTGACCAAGTATTCTTTCTTTCATTTTCTCTCTCTGTATGCATGTTTAAAGGGTAAGGGCAAAATAGTCTTAAAATAATATGATTTGTTAAGACTTTAGTAAAGATTTGTGCATTTAGGCATAAAGATTTGTGTATTTAGGCATAAAAAATGTTACCTTATATTGAAATGGGCTAATGAAAAAGATTATAATTGGAATGAGAAATGAGGGGTTTAAATTAGTACTAAATGGGCATTTTTCATTATTATTATCTGATGTAAATACATACAAAAATATATTCTTGCAGCAGATACTGTTCGTGTATATATTGACTGTAGTTGCAGCAGAGATCGATCGATGTGTCTCTGGTTGTTGTTAATTACTTGATCTATATGTTTAGTACTTAGATTACGAAAGCATGTAGTAATTAGTATATTTCGATTGCCTCTGAAGTTTCGTTTATATATTACCTGTCTATTTGTTAGGTCAATTCACCAAATTATATGTATAAATATGCATAGGTCCTATGGAAAATGAATTTCCCAAACCAAATGCCTTGTCTTATTCTTATAGGTCTGCAATTATTGTACGTAGCAAGATCATTCTAACATGCATTTGGTTTACAATCTCCATCTCGTGTCCTTTTCAACTTTGGCTTGTAAAAATTAGGCTACGATTAATTGAACAAATAAGAACTAGGAACTATAAGTGAGCAATGTGTTAGCTTAAAATACCATGTTGCATTGGCTAACTACATCGATCTTATGCATGCTATTAATTAGCTAGCTTCATTTGGTTTTTAGAATTGAAAATTCATATCGATCAGATCCATTTCGGTTTCGATCTATTTGTACGTAGAAGTTGATATACTTATTTTCCCACATCAAAGTTAAGCTATATCATCAGTGATTAAGAAAACCAATGGGAGTGGCGGATTTATATTGCAAAATTATTGAGGCCAAGTTTTTTGGAGATATATATATTCAACATCAGCAATCTCTGTCACAATTAACTTTGGAACCAGATGGAAGGGTACAGGGAGGTCACAGTCATATGTTTTTCAAAGAGTGAGTACTCGATCTACCACAAGAATTTCAAGGCAAAATTATGTATGATCATACATAGTTACTCTCTGATCATATATACCATCAACAATTGGAGAGAGTCGAAATATCGTTTTCTGTTCTTTTGAGTTGTTATAATCAGATTGGGTCACCTATTGGCTTATCTGTCGTGTGTACACCAATTGCAGATCTAATCTAATCTACTTCGATATTGGTCGATTTAGTTTCTCAAAATATGAAACTAGCTTCATTTGTATATGTAGTCATCTAAATTGAAAATTGGAACTAGTTAGACAAATTGATTAGTGATTGTTATGGACTTATGGGTGAACTGTTCAGGTTTCTAATTTGATGAAAATGTTGATACTTGTTCAATCTTTCATGCAAAATGATTAATTTCACTTGTCATAACATGTGGTTTGCAACATGCCGTTGCATGTCAATTTCCACTGGTGGTGATATGATTTTGATATATAAGAACACACGTACGTAACTTCTTGTTCGTTTTAGGTTAATTATTTCTCTACGGCTTGTAGTTCGATAATCGCAACTGAAGATGTTCTTACTTAATCTGCCAAATGTTGATCTTAATTAGAAGTAATGCAATAGAATTGGACAACTAGTATGGAAGAGGTTGTTCACAAAAGTAGAAATCACCCACTCTAAACCTCCTTTTTCCTAACCAAATCGAACTAATTAAGAATTCCTGATCGAAGCCACCTTTAGTTAGTATTATTCTCTTCTCTGTTCCAGATTCTAGCTAGTGATTGATGAGATTATTTTGTTCAATAATTGTTTCCACTTCCAACTCTAATCACTACTCTAGCTACTATGATTTGGGAGAGAATCTTAACCCTCTCACCCTGGAAGAGTTCCATCTTATTCAAGCACATTGCCGCATCACATAGTCGATCACCAACCAATCCAGAAAACCATGATACATGGTTTTATTGGTTCACATAATAGTGGTGTTGCAGGAAGCACTTCACTCTCACTAGCTTGTGCTGTTGTTAGAAGCACATACAAGCAAAGTTTTCGTAAAAGTAAAAGAATTAGTAACCAAACAAACGCTGTGCAGCGTATATTTCTGTCAAACTCTAGTAAAAACGGTTTTACGACTCTCTCTTTTATTAACCTCTCTTTTAACTGGGTCGACTTCGGTATCACTTAGACGATCACAATGCACGATCAATAATGCATATTGATTTCGATCAAATCAATGGAATCAAATTGATATGAACATGTGAAAATGTAGATGGTGTGAGGTCATTTTCGATCCTAGTTGACAACCAAGTAGTAGTTGTCTCCATCAGCAGTGAGCTGAACAAGACAGATCTAGCTAGCTGGGTTTGGGTATACCCAGTAAGACGTCGATCATAATACCCTAACTTGGAAGGAAGAAGACGAAGCTCAGAGAAACAGAAACATAATTTCTGGATCTATAACACATGAAGAGCAGAAGGAGTTCTATGTAGGTGGTGGTGATCGATTAATATATAGTCTCATCAGTTGCTGCTGCTGCATTATTAGTCACTTCATTCACCTTGAGCCTCTCCATTTCCTTCCTTCTGATACTTTTGACAGGGTTATTAATTAGGTTAATTAATCAGCTAGTTAGCTCTCTTGATCGAGTACTGTGTTAAGGCCTTAAGGGACACCTGGGTGCTGCTGTGCGACATGGACATTGAAGCCGGTCAATGTAAGGCTAGGATACACTTTGCGAAGATCGAGTAACCCGGTCTTCAGTCCAGTTAGAGCTTTAGATATGTACATACATGTATATAGGAGCAAATCCTGGATCCATAATTTCACGAATCTATATATACTCACTAACAAAGTGCCCATAGAATCTGGTATTCACTATCCCATAACAAACAGACTCCCCAAGGAATATATAGGTCATCCATAGACTAATTGCAGATCATATGAAATTGAAGACATGCAACTAGAGCTGATCATCGATTCAATAGAATTATTGGAAATGTAGTATGTTTGTGATACATGAATCGGCTGAAAAAAAATGTACCAATCATCTCACGGCGGCCATTCATGATCAAATTCTATATCCAAATCCTTATATACCACCTTATAGTTCTCAAAAGTTTATATTCAAATCCTTATAATATTTCTCCCCAGTTTACATCCAAATTATCCTTATCAGAGCACATGTTACGCGTATGGCCCCAACGTTTACAACCCAAGCAATAATTTAGTCTTTTATGTTCTTCGCCATGGACGTCCTTCTTCTCGCAGGGAAATAGCGTACCACACTCTCGACATACATATTGTTTCATAGGGCAACCTTTACTTGAATGATCGCTTGTAAAACAGAACTTACAAGAGATGTAATATGGTTCGACTAGGGGTTGAATCAAAGGTTTTTCAGCAGCTTCAGATTCATCTGCCTTAGTAGCTATTTGCAGTTCCGCTAGATTCACACAAAAAAAAAATGATGAAAATAAGATCGATCGATTAATATAGTATAAGAAACATCATCAAAAATTGAATTCGGATTGGAAGAAACTTACGAATAAAAGTGCTAGATGATTCATTATGTGATTTCTTGTTGTCAGCGTCGCTAAAGTTTAGCTCCTCATCAATTGAACACACCATCGTTTCTGTGTGAAAGAAATAAAGGGCTTTAGGTTAAAATATATTTGGCATTGAAGTCGATAGTAAACAATCATGATAGAGAAACAAACCTTTTCTCCCTCGGAGTATACGGATCAGCCCCAGAAAATTGCTGACAATCTTCCTCATAAACCCTGAAACAAAAATCGAAAGCTTAACTTGAACCTTATGGTACATGAGGTTACTCATGGAGTCATGGCTGTGTGTCTGAAAAATTGCAGAACTTGATATCAGTTTAGCTTTTGAGCGTTGGGATGAGAGCGCAAATTCTTCGTCTTTTTTTGTTGAGCTAGATAGAGAATCAAACTATCTAGAAAAGGCTATTAATATTAATAGGGAAATCAAAACAGGAAATGAATTTTGTCAATATAAGGTGAAACGTCCAAATTTTCCTGTGATTCCTAGTATATATAGTAATTTAGTAGATAATATTTGGAACTTTACTTTGATTCAGTTTCCTACTTTGATAATATAAGGAATCCTACTTTGCTTCAGTTTCCTTCTCTTAACTTGATTAGTTATTATAATCATTAATTATTAATTCGTTAACTTATAAAGCAAGAGGTTAGATGCTGCCATGTCACATTGGTGAAAACTCACCCGGTGGATTGAAGAACCTCCGGACCTAAGTTTGTGTTGAGATATATATCCCACATCGGAAATAATAGGACCTTGCCTGTGGTTTATAAGGGTTTGAACCACTCCACCCATTGCCAATTGGTTTTGGATGTGAACCCCAGACTACTTTATCATGGTATCAGAGCGGGTTACTCACGTCCACTTGTGAAGCCCAAAGGCCACACGAACTCCACGTCACCCCAAATGTTGTCCACGTGTTAGGCTTGAAGATTCGTCACACGTGCGGGGGCGTGTTGAGATTTATATCCCACATCGGGAATAATGAGACATTGCCTGTGGTTTATAAGGGTTTGTGCCACTCCATCTATAACTAATTGGTTTTGGATGTGAACCCCAGACTACTTTATCAGTTTGTCATAGCATATCACTCACAAAATTTGTCTCTCTAAAGACATATTTGAAAGAAATATACGAAACGAAGGAAGCTTAATGATCTTAATTAACAATCTTAAGATCATTAACAATCTTATAGAAAAAAGAAGACTGTCTCGGAAGGCTAAAGCTTCTGCCACTATAACTGCTGAACAACCTGCTGAACATTATAAAGCACAAAAAAAAAAAAAACTAACTGCTGAACAACCTGAGTTCATTGCTGCTGCAACTAGAGGTTTTCCAAGAGAATTTCGAATCACAAAACCTCCAGCTGAAGAGTCTTTCCAAACCAAAGCCATCAAAGTTTATTTTGATCATAACATTAGAAAGTGGTTGCCATCGGATCATTGTCCTCATTGGGAGGAGTGGAGCTAGCCTTACATTAATCACATTTCCATTCTTAAGTTGATTTACTTGGTCACACTTTGGAGTCTCTTATTGTTCTTGGCATGGATTCCATAAAACATCTTACTAGCTACTGAAATGTTCTTTTAGGCATTTGCATTCAAACCAGAACTGGAAAAACACAAACTGCTAGCTAATTGCAGATATGACATTGAAGACAACTAGAGCTGATCATGTATTGATTAATGATAGACGCAAAAGCACCTACAAAGATACCCTATTATCAAATCAATTATATCAATGTAGTAAACGGCAAATAGGGGTCATTACCCGCAGAGGATTGGTGATACTAAGACTTAAACACACAAGAAACACAAACAGACGCGTAAACCAGAAATCTGGCAGACTCGACCTAGGAGCAGAAACCTAATTAATTAGCTAATCTAGACTCAACCAACAATTATGAAATTAAATACACAGTAACTAGACACAGTGGTGGACTACCACACAAATTTTGAGGGTATTCGGAGTTGTTTTGATTGGTGAACAAAAATAGATAAAACAGAAGTACTGGCTGAAAACAGAATATTAAAAAGTGAATATGGATGTAAATATGAGAGAAACAATAGCTAGGAACTTCTCTCCACCAATAGATATGCTTCAATCACCCCAAAACAATGTCAATGACTAAAGATGAATGCACTCACAGTTAAGCCAATGTCGTTAGGTCATTAACCGTATTACGTTCTCTTACTTGCCATGTTAAGTGAAATGTCGGTATCGACTTAACTATATTCCCAATTAATTGATCTATGAAATTTCGGTATCTAGACCAAAATAACTGAAATCATAAAGATCTAAGAACGTTTGAGTAGCAACAAAGAATCTAAGGTCAATGTCGGTAGCCTTAGATTACCAAGAAATCACTTCACACAAGTACCTGGAAAGAACTTGTTATTTCTCATAGAATATGCAACGATATGTCAGTCATAAACACATTCAAAATAATAAACCCTAAAACATGCATCAAAGTGTCGACTCAATGAAACATGCAATAGAATTATCAATAAACAATCAGTGAAGAAATTCTCATCTAAAATTATATAAATCAATTGGGGTTCGAAATCGAAGACATATCTAGGGCTTTGATCAGCCCCTAACTACTAAGGAGTTTAGTTACACATAATCTTGATTAAGAACATCAGAGAATACATGGAAGATGAAATAAGGGTGAGAAGAAGAAAAATTGATTGAAGAAGATCTTTGCCGATCGAGTTCTTTTTCCTCTCCTTTCTTTCTTCTCTTTCTCTCTCTTTTTCTTCTCTTTCTTTCTTCCCTTTCTTTCTTCTCTTTTTCTCTCTGATTCTTGTTCGGCTCCCACCCTTTTTTCCCGTCTCTCTTGTTGAAATAGGTTAGTGAACGTATTTGTCACGTCCATCACCAATCCAACTAGGATTAGGGGTCCTAATTAAGCCCAATTATCTCTTTTTCTTTGTTTGACTTTAAAACACCTAAAAACAAATAAAGTTAATTAAAAATAGGAAAACATCACAAATAAATAAGTAATAAGAATAATTAGCATGATAAAAGTACGCACAAATATGCGACTATCAGCTATTTTGTTTTTTTTTTCTATTATCGATCTAGAAGTAGTTGGACGAGCAACAACTCCAACAAGATGGCTTGTCGAAAAAAAAAAAAAAAAAACTACCAACAAGTTATGGTGCAACAAATTCAAAATCAAACCAATAACTTGATAACAAACACGAACACATATTTTGCCTGTTACATCAACCGGTCGGATTTTTAACTAGAAGAAAAGAAGACAGATATCTCATATTGATAATTGATGTCAAGCAATCAAATTCACATGATAATAACTGTGATTTCAATAAAATTGCAC
>NC_020493.1:392497-424744 GCF_000184155.1 Fragaria vesca subsp. vesca | reverse complement strand
AAGATGAAATAAGGGTGAGAAGAAGAAAAATTGATTGAAGAAGATCTTTGCCGATCGAGTTCTTTTTCCTCTCCTTTCTTTCTTCTCTTTCTCTCTCTTTTTCTTCTCTTTCTTTCTTCCCTTTCTTTCTTCTCTTTTTCTCTCTGATTCTTGTTCGGCTCCCACCCTTTTTTCCCGTCTCTCTTGTTGAAATAGGTTAGTGAACGTATTTGTCACGTCCATCACCAATCCAACTAGGATTAGGGGTCCTAATTAAGCCCAATTATCTCTTTTTCTTTGTTTGACTTTAAAACACCTAAAAACAAATAAAGTTAATTAAAAATAGGAAAACATCACAAAATAAATAAGTAATAAGAATAATTAGCATGATAAAAGTCGCACAAATATGCGACTATCAATTAATGATTAGCACGCATACTGCATGTAGTTGAAGCCAACAAAGTCAAACATGCAGTCAGACAATCCATCCATAGAGTGATTTTTAATGATTGAATCTCCATTCACAACAAACAACTCAAACTCATGAAAACAAAAAAGCAAACAGAAGAAAATTAACCAACACCAAATATAAATTGCAGTCTTTAATCTGAAGGTTCCATACGAACTAACTGTGAAATTCGAAACAATCAAGGTAGTATAGTACTGACTCGATCTGATGTTACAACCGCATCATTCATCAAATAATGTTTATACTTGGATGATACTCCTCAACTGGGCATTCTTGAACCCTGTGGCCCCGCCTATAACAACGAGAACACCAATTTTCTTCTTCGACTCCTTTGTTGCCATGTTCTTCCTGATTTTTACACGGATAGAGGTCTCTGCAAACGCTGCAAACCAATACGCGTCTCTTTGGTATATTGGGGCACATTTCAGATTCATGGTCACCGATCTTCCTACATTCTCGACAAAAAATGTAGTCCTCTACTTTGTCGCCGTGCTCTTCCGGTTTACTACAGAAAACAGGATAGATATTGCGGCAAATGGTGCAATACATTAATCTTCTCTCCGGTTTATCGGGGCACATTGGTGCCTTATGGTCACCAATCTTATCACAATGTTGACAGAAAATGTATTCATCTTTTTTGACTTGTTTTTCCACAAATGTAGGTGTATCGGGGTAGATTGGAGTTACTTCTGTATCACAAACTTTTTGCTGCTCCATTGGTGAACACAAAAGAAAAGGAAAATCAAAGTTCATGACAATAAAATCTTGGGATTGTAAAGGCAACTGCTTAAACTTCACTAAAAACTTCCAACACATACAAATAGGAGTGGTAGATGCTTCATAATGTTCTTCCTTGTAGTCAACATCATGGAGCAGTCCAAGGTTCAGGTCCTCGCCAACTGGAATGGTATTCATGGCAGCCGTGGCTGTGTGAAAAAGAAAAAACAAGAAGAAGCGAGAGAATAATGGGGTTTTAGGTTAGAACTTGGATTTAGTGTTGAGAAGGAGAGCCTAAATAAAGAAATATTAACCTTTTCTTCGTCTGAATACAAGGAGGAGCCCATGGAGTTTTGATATAATCTTCCTTATAAACCCTGAAATAAAAGTCAAAAGTTTTCTGGGAGCATTGAGGTGCCGGAGGAGGTTGTGGATATTCTCGCAGATACTACTCATGGCTGTTTGTGTTCTCTATGAAATTAAGGGCTGGTTTTACACTTTTACGCCTAAACCCTAAACCCTCAGAAAGAGAAAAAGTCAGAAAGAGAGAGATTATAGAGGTTGGTTTTTAAAACCCCGCCAAAAAAGGATATGAATATTAAATAGGGAAATCAAAACAGGTAACGAATCTTGCTGTCAAAGGTGAAACGTCAAGATTTTCCTGTCATTCCTACTATGGACCTAGTTTGGTAATAAGACCTTTACTAAGGAATCCTAGTTTGGTCCAGTTTCCTACTCCTAATATGTTTCCTTGTTATAACCCCTCAGAATTTGTCTTATATATATATATGCGCTCTTGTACATGAACTGAATTTTCCGAAGGAGCAAAAGACACTGATCGATTTTCAAAAGGGAAGAACTTATGGAAAAGCCAATACATGGTTCATCAATGGTTCCTTACCTTCCACCCGAGGTAATGACTGAAATACTTGTAAAATGTCCTGTAAAAACCCTGTTGAAATGTAGGTTTGTCTGCAAGTTATGGTGCTCCATAATCTCAAGTCGTCAATTTGTCAGAGGACATTTATCAAGATGTGCCGGTAACACCCAAAGAATGATTTTGAATTATTCCGACGGGCTTTACGACTTAAGGTTTTACCCAGTGAATGATTCCATGGTGCTCGAAGAAACTTCAATCAATATCGAAATAGCAGACCGTAGTTGTTTCCGTATTATAGGGTCTTGTGATGGCTTGATATGCCTAAAATAAGATTTCAGCGGTAAAATGTTGCTATGGAATCCAAGTACAAGAGAGTCCCGTATGTTACCAAGTACTTCTGGAATAAAAACATTTCATCTTGAATGGAGGTATGGATTTGGTTATGACTGCAAAGGTGATGACTACAAGGTGCTAGCACTCGTGCCCCAAATATCTAATAAAGACGATAACTTTAGTTACAAGTCAATAATGTACACACTGAGAACGAATTCTTGGAGAAGTATTAAGGACGACACCCCTCTTTATACTCACTTTGAGGATAAAGCTTCTGTTTTTGTGAGTGGAGCTATACATTGGAAGGCATGGGTTCAAAGACCATGTATTGCTACAAAAACCAGCCGCAGTGAAGTAATTGTTTCTTTTGATTTAACAAGTGAGACATACACAGAAGTGCCACTGCCTCAGGATGTTGGAGTTTCTTCTGCACTTAATCAAGTGGGTGCTTCAAAAGGGTGCTTATGCTTACTTTCTTGTGACATAAATGATGAAAGCAATGAAATTTGGGTGATGAAGGAATATGGGGTGACAGTTTCTTGGACCAAAACGGTCAAAATCCCATCTCTTAATTGCATCAGGTTAACGCCGATGACATGGTTGGTGGAAAATGGGGAAATTTTACTGAATGTAGATAAACCGGCTTCCTACAATCCAAAAAAAGATTCAGTAAGGTACTTTGCAACCAATGAGGAAGTCAGAGTACTTAAATATCCTGAATGCATCGGCTATGAAGAAAGCCTAGTCTCACCCAATGCTTGCTGCAGTAACCTTGTTTCCAACGAGACATGTGGTCTCAATATCAAAACTGGACGCACAAGGAGAAAAGAAGAGAAGGATATCGACGATACAGAAAAGATGAAGAAGAGCACAAATGAAAAAAAAGGCGAAGAAAGCACATGGTTTTAGGGTTCTAAGTCTGCTGCCTAACTTCTGTCGTCGACCGGCAGGGTCGAGTAATTGATATATAGGACATGCTTACTTGTTATGTTTCACTTTTATATATGATGTATCTGTTACTTTGGAGTCATTAAGATCGTGAAGTAATTTATGTCTCGCGATTGTTTCTATCTAAACGACTATTTTTCTATATATCATTCAGCATTTCAGCTCAATGAGCTCATATATATGTAGCAGAGAAATGCCTTTAGGCAATATGCCGATTGTCCACTTTTGTTTCATTTATATGGCCTGGGATATTTCAGGTTGGTGGACAACTTAAAGTTGTATAATGAAATGGATTGTTGGTAGGATTTATAATGTTTACTGATCAGACATCTTCAAGCACAAAAAAGATTATACTCGGATGATACTCCTCAACTGGGCATTCTGATGTTACAACCGCATTATTCATCAAAAAATAATATACTTGCATGATACTCGTCAACTGGGCACTCTTGAACCCTGTGGCCACAACTATAACAACGAGAAAAAAAAATTCTACTTAGATTCCTTTGCTGCCATGCTGTTCCTGATCTTTACATTGATAGAGGTCGCTGCAAACGCTGCAAACCAATACGCGTCTCTTCGGTTTATTGGGGCACATTGCAGTTTTATGGTCACCAATCTTCCCACATTCTTGACAAAAGATGTAGTCCTCTGCTTTGTCGCCGTGCTCTTCCGGTTTTCTACATAAAACGAGATAGATGTTGCGGCAAATGGGGCAATACAATAATCCTCTCTTCTGTTTGTCGGGGCACATTGCAGCTTCATGGTCACCAATCATATCACAATGTTGACAAAAAATGTAGTCATCTTTTTTGACTTGTTCGTCCACAAATGCATGTGTATCGGGGTAGATTGGAGTTATTTCTGTATTGCAAACTTTTTGCCACTCCATTGCTGAACATAAGCAAAAGAAACTCCGGTCATGTTCAATAAACTCAAGGGAATTGTAAAGGCAGATGCTTAAACTCCTAAACACTTGGATTCAGTGTTGAGAAGGAGAGCGTAAATAAGAAATAAAAGTAGAGACAAATATATAAAACCTTTTCTTCGTCTGAACACATAGAGAACCCCATGGATAATCTTCCTCATGAATCCTGAAACAAAAGTCGAAAGTTTTCTGGGAGCATGGGGGTGCGACAGGTTGTAGATAATCCCGCAGATACTACTCATATGGCTGTTTGTGTTTTCTCAAATTAGGTTGGAAAGAAAGAAAGTCGGGAAGAGAGAGGGGTTGGTTTTACGCCGTATTAGCTAGGTTAGTAAGCTACGTTGTCCCGGAATTTTATATTGTTTCAGAGATGGCTCTGCATGGCAACAAGTTTGCGCTATCTATATATGAACTGTAACTGTTACAACTACAACACACCTCTATATATTTACTAGTGGACTCTATCTTCCGCACGCACCTCTGTCTAAGTCTCTATTGCAAAGTTTGTTATATATACGTGTGGACTTAATACTCATATCAATGTGGACTCTCTATTGAGTTGTCTATATTGTTACTCAAGGTAGCAAAGTAAATTGTCCAGAAACTCCATTGTATTTATATGCATGTACATTCAAGACAAACAACTCAATAGAGATCAGATCTGTGTTCTGCCGTTTTCTTTACCTGAGCGTTCAACATTTTCTGATGGTAACATTAATTTTTAATACATAATGCACGTAGTGCTCTAGAGGTCGGGCAGCGCGCAACATATCCCAACAGTTTTTTGGTCTAACTCTTTTCAAGTCCTTTCAGCTGAGCAAGAAGAGGATCATATAGAGAAGATTGTTGCAGATTCCTCTAGAGACAAAGGAGCCTATTCTGATGCAATTTTGGTTTTGAATGATGGTGAACTTGGAAAGCATAATAACGTTATGGTTGAAGCGAATAATGAAGATTCTGGTTTGATGGAATCTGATCATCAAACTAAGTTTTGTTAGGGTGATTTGGAAAATGGAGAACTACCCCTCGTTTTCGATATACCCAAAATGAGATGACAAGTCCTTTGAGTTCTTGGTATGAAGAGGGTGAAGCAACTCTAGAGGATGAGAATTTTCTCAAATCTCTACCAAAGTCTCAAAATAAAAAAATGAAGACAAAAAAAGATTCACGAGACCCTTACCCTACCCATAATCGGACGCCCGTGGTGCGTCTTGATCTATGATGCAATATGCTGTGATCATTCTTATGTTTTGGTTGTTTTTTGTTCTTTTGTTTGTTTCTAAGGGGTTTTCATGTCCCCCTTTAGGTACTATCTTTTTTATTTAATAAACTTTTCTATTTGACAAAAAAAAAACATTAATTTTTAACACAAATGATAATTTCTTGTGTGCTATGGATACCTAGAAAGCCAATAGATTCATTAGTAGAACTAACATTCTCACTCACTCGCCATCAACGAAAAACCAATTCTAATACTTTGAACAACCAGATTTAATTCGTAACAAAACTACTATACAAATTTGCAAATTGCTTACCTTTTATGTAATATTTTCCATCCGATTTTAAAGTCCTTACTGATTTTTTTGTCATCTGTGGACAGATATAGAATATTTGTCCTCCCTTGAAAGAAAAAAGAAAAAAAAAGAAAAGAAAAGAAGAAGAAATAGAAGAAGGCAACTAGTTAGGCAGATCGAAGAACAATGTACGTATGTGGTAGCCTGGTAGGTACGTGGAAGACCAAAAATAAAGTTCCCGGCGCTACTTCCTCCTTTAAAGAGAAACGCAAACCGACTTGGTTATCCTCCTTGCTTGCACTAATGACTCTCATGCACAACCTTTAACTCATTCTTCCTTTACGTCTTGCAACGGTTGTGGTATCACCCACTGGCGTCGACATTGTTCAAATCGTAATCAACGTGCTCCAGAGTTAAGATCAGAGACAATACTGACAACAGTTCTTACGAGACTAAAGAATACACACCCTTTGTAAGTGATGTTTGCTTTGATATTTGTTTAGCACGACTCGTGCCTTGAAGAGGATTTGTTTCTTGAACTCTTTTTGGATGTTATATGCTTGTATATATGGGAGCTTTGTGAATCCCTTGATCAGTCATTCACAATACTAGATATTTAATATCAATGTTAATGGTGTCGTGTCATGTATGTGTTAGGTTATTAATTTCAAACAATATATGCAGAACTAATAACTTGTCTATTATATACGGGTTGAGATGACGAACTCTTTGATGCAGGTACTGCTTCTTGATTGCTTCTTATGAAACTCAAGAATTTAGTTCCAGTAATATATCGAACACATTGCCTTTAACTCGTAAACATAGATCACTCTTAAAAAAAAAAAAAACAAACAAACGTAGAAAACCAAAACCAAATATAAATTGACTTGGAATTGAAGAAAACTACAGTTGTGGTTGTTGTGGAATGGCTGAGAAGTTTGATGGCGTATGAGCAAGAAGTTCATGTGCATCAAAAGTTACAACTGCATCATTTACCCTCTCAAGCGGTTGAAGTTGGATCATAATCCTTGTCTGTGTACTTTCAAAATAATCCTTGTCTGTGTACTCTTCATGCATGTCTCCAAACCTACAGCAATGATAACAGAAATTGTCTACTTCGACTCTTTTGCTGCCATGCTCTTCCTGATTTTTACAGGGATAACAATATGCACATCTTCGATATATATTGGGGCACATTGAAGTTTTATGGTCACCTTTCTTATAACAATATAGACAAGACTTGTAGTCCTCTACTTTGTCCCCGTGCTCTTTCGGATAGATGTCGAGGCAAATGGTGCAATACATTAAACCTATCTTCTTCGGTTTATTGGGGCACATTGCAGCTTCATGGTCACCCCTTATTACATTGTTGACAAAAAATGCAGTCATCTTTCTTGACTTGTTCGTTCATAAGTGCAGGTGTGTCGGGATAGATTGGAGTTACTTTTGCGGTTTGCCTCTCTATCTTCTTGGCTTTCTTGCTGCTCCATTGCTGAACACAAGCAAAAGAAGCACTGATCATGATCAATGAACTCTTGGGATTGTAAAGGCAGATGCTTAAACTTGAGTGTCAATTAGTTTAAGATTTAAGAATTAATTAGGCTTTCCTAGGACATATGAGGCTTTTGAGTCATTGATGCCCTTCGACTATTTTTTGTTAATTTATATAATTTAAAATGTCATTGTATTGTAAATATATTCCAGTTCATTCAATCAAAAATAATTCAATAAAAAAATCGCCATAAGCAGCTTCTGAACTTTTATTTTCGGTTTTACGGTTCAAAATTTGAGAGTAAACGCATCATAGTTAAGCATCACACATATATAATGCTTGTCAATAATAAGACTAATTAAACATGCATTGACCAAGCAGTTATATATGTCATATCCCGACCCTTATATTTTTACCTTATTTACTAGCGTAATTATAATAAGAATTTTATCGTCTCGATCATTGAGTTAATAGTTTAATTGGTTCCTAAAGGGGTTTCGGGGACGATTATGTGCGGAGGATTATTCGTATGAGGAAAATTTTAGCTAGTAAAAGGTAATTTTTATTCGGGTATTATTTTTCGGGGTGTTTTATTTTTGTGGGAGTTGGGTATAAGGGGGAGTTGGACCGGTTGGAGAGGCCCAACCCTTTTCCCTCTCTTCTCTCCCGTTTTTCGCTTTCTTCCCCCCCCCCCCCCCCTCCCCCGAGTTTTCTTCCCTGCCTGATCGTCCAGCCGCCGTCTGCCGTCGTCCGGCCAGCCACCGGCCGCCGCTCCACCCCAGTTCGGACCCCCATCTCCTCCTCTCCCTCCCCGGCCTAGCCCCCGAGTCTCTAACCCGCCGGAAGAGGAGAAATCCCGCCGGAGACGCCGGGAAGCATTTCACCGGAACTCCCTCCTCCGGCCACCAATCCGGGCAAGTTTGGTACGGTTTTGTAGCCCTCCAACCCAGCAGCCTTGCCCTAAAAGGACTCACTCCCTCTTGAGCTAGGTAAGGAGAAATTTGAGGTGGAAGTTTTATGGTGTTTTTGATGTTTTTAGTCGATTGCCCTAGTTAGACTTGGAATTGGTGTTTGTGCTAGTTAGGAAAGTTGTAGAGCATGATGAAAGGATTATTCTGTCAAAATTTCATAGGTTTTGGAGGTCGCGGGAATTGGCCTCCGGCCGCCGCTGCCGGCGGAGCCGCCGGTTAGGAGATTTTTAGGGTTTTAAGTGTGGAATATTAAGAGGAGTTTATTGATGTGATTTATGGAATTTTTGGATGAGATTTGGATATGTTTGTGAATTTCCGAAGTTTGGTATTTTTGGCGGTTAATTAATGTAGAATCCGGCCGTAGGATTTAAGTCGTATTTTGGGGAGGTTGTATTTACGACTGTTGAGTATGATATTTAAGTTCGGATCGTTCCGATTTAAGAATATCGAAGTCAGGCAATGATGAGCGTATTTATGGCTCTCGGGTAATTTTGCCTATTTTGATTAAATATTGGATTATTGGTTGGGAAATTAATATTATATTTGGAACAGGACGTGAGGAGGCTCGAGCAGACGAGGCCCCAGATCAACATCAGGCTTAGGCCTAATTTGTGAGTGGACGTTTATTTTAAATAAATGCATGCTATCGTTCATGGTTGAACAATTAATATTGCGGAATATTTTAACGTCATTTTAATTTGACGATTTTTATTTCTCTTGGAGAGCTACCGAAAATGGGATTTTCGGTGGATATAAATATGTATTTATGAGAGAGTATGTATATAAATGCTAGCTAGCCATATGTGTCTGTCCACCTTAATGGCGCAGCATATAGCCGCATTATGGTGTGACGTGAGCGTTGGACATGAGCGTAGTAGCCCTATTTGAGTGTTTAATTCATATAGGGGGTATGGACACATATTTATACACCCGTCTGTCCACCTTGATGGCGTAGTGTAGCACCGCATTAAGGCGTGACGCGAGCGTTGGACGCGAGCGTAGTACCCCTATATAGACCCATGAATTTATATAAGGAGTATGGACGAGTGTAAATACATATATATATTATAGAGTCTGAGAGGCTCGATATTTTATGAGATAAAAGTTTTATCGCTTGCGGCATGCATTCGATTTTTCCTTAGAAATTAATTTGGGGAAACATAAATATTTTATTTATTATTTTATTTTTGTCCACTCACTCTAACGTTATTAAATGTTTTCCCCTGGGCCCTTCGTTTTAAATTGCCTAGTCTGCAGAGTTCGGGTTGGATCTAGTAGGAGGCGAGGCTTAGTCACCCGCATTTCTACCAGTTTTCATCAGTAGGTTACATGTTCAACCTACTCGTGTTTTCTTGCTTCCGCTAGTGTTTAGTAGCTCTGAATACTTTGGGATTATTGTATATTATGTGTAGAATTTCTAAAGGATAATTATGTGATGTTTGGAAGTGTTGAATTAAGAGTGTAATTTGGAATTTTCGAGTTAGGGTTGTCCATCTGCAAGGGAGATTTCGTTAATCTTTTCAGTAAATTTTCCTTGGAGGTGGTCCCCGCACGACTTACTCCGGGTTTCAGGGTGAAATTCGGGGTGGGTCGTGTCAATATATCAATTGTCGACTAAACCTTTCGTATTTAATTTACTCGAGTCCTGGTATGTTGAGGATTAATTAGTTCAAGAAAAATACTTACGTGTAGACTGATATGTATGTGTGCGTCTGAAATTTCTCTTATTTACTTACTTTCGTTGATATAAATCATGTTGGAAAAAAATATTGGACATTGCATTTATCCTTGTCTTAATGAAATAGTTTATTTTTTGTATAACTTGAGTAAAATATGGAGATAGAAACTTATATGTAAAACATTATCTTATTATCTATTGAGGTATATGTTTATGATTAGAAGTTGGAGACTTATCAAGTGGATTAACTTGATTGACATTAAGTATTTGAGATAAACCTTAAGTCTGGTATTTGATAAATATGAAGTGAAACTCGGACTCTTTAGGCACAAGTAGTGTTATATATATATATATATGTATAAGTTGAATGTCCATGTGTTAACTGTGTTTTTCATTGAGATTAAGCATTCCCATTTATTGACATTAATTTCATGCATCTTGCAAGAGATTATATTTTACCATAAAAGAAAATGAAAATACTCAACACATATATCTTCCATCTTTAGATTACTTTGTTCAAAAGAAGAATGATGTAGCAATCATTTCTCAGACCTAACAATCATTAGTTACGAATGAAGAGAAACACAACAACCAAATCCATGTGGACCAATGCTAGTTCACTGCTCGTAACAATTAAGTTTAAACATGCAAACTTTTGTTGTTTCTTCACATCCCTTCTAACAGGTTGTCTAGTCCTTTATATTGATGTATGGAGATAAATAAGAATTTTCAGTTTGCTTAGAAAATTTGTTATTAAAACACATAATAAAATATGAAACATAGGTCCACAAAAACAAAAATTCAACATATGATAAAATATGAAAATATGCAACACCTATATCTTTCATCTTTAGATTGCTTTGCTCAGAAAAAAAAAGGATGTATCACTCATCTCTCATACTCAACAACTAAGTTATTGATGAAGAGTATGAAAAATAGGTCCACAAAAACAAAAATTCAACACATGATAAAATATGAAAATATTCATCACCTATATCTTTCATTTTTAGATTGCTTTGCTCAAGAGAAGAAGGATGTAACACTCATATCTTAGACTCAACAATTATCGGTTACTGATGAAGAGAAACACAACAACCAAATCCATGTGGACTAATACTAGTTAACTCCTCATAACAATTATGTTTAAACATGCAAGATTTTTGTTGTTTTTTAACATCTATTTTGGCAGGTTGTCAAGTGTCCTCATATATATATATATATACATATGGAGATAAAGATAATTTTTTAGTTTGCTTAGAATACTTATTATTGAAACACATGATAAAATATAAAACATAAGTCCACAAATACAAACATTTCCTAAAAATCAGACCGTTTGATGATACCCACGTGGCGGATCTCTTTCGTTGTAATAAATTAACCCTCATCTTCACCACCTAGCTATAGCATATACTATAACTGCTTCTGCAGACCTGCGTTTTATGTTTCAAAGATCCAGAAAATATGAGCTCCTTCTTCTTTCTTTCAAGTAAGTAGGGTTTACTACTCTTTCACATTGTTAATTTGTCTTTAGGATTTACTTTAGAGTGTGTGTGAGTCACCATGAACTTTAACAAATCCAAACCTAGCAGCTAGATCTATCTTGTTCATCGTCCAGACATACCCTTCCCATTTTCATTGTCTAGATACCCTTCCTCTTTCCATTGTCTAGATCTCTCTCAGATCGAGAGCAAAATTGCCCAAGAATTTTGCATGTGGTGGGAAGCCCTGGTCTTCCAAGGGAGGGAAACATAGTAAGAAAAATGACAATGATCAGAGTGCCTCGTCTTCTTCTGGCCCCAAGGAGCAGCTGTTGATGTACGTCGTAGTTGGTAACAATGAAGGGGGAGAACCTGGTTCTCCATGTGCAACGTGTGCAAAGACCAGTACCGGCGCGGCCCAAAGCAAACGAGTTACTCGTCAAAGTATGCTATGCCGCCATCAACGGACCGGACGTTGTTAAGAGGAAGCGTGGCATGTTGTCACCTTAGATGAAGAAACTTGAGAAGGTTGGGATTAAAAACAACTATCTGGGTTTAGAATGTTCAGGAACCATTTATGCTTATGGGGAGAGGATATCCTAAAAAGACCAGCAAACTTGGAAAATAGACACCAAAATACATAATCTGGGAGCTTGCTTCATCAACTTTTTAGAGTTTGTTTGATCGATTAAGTAGGCATTATAGTCTCGTTTCCCTGCCAAACACTACAATTGATTGGTTAACTAATTGAAAAATTAAACTATCTTCATTTATATATAGGTGTGTGCCATTGTTTTTGGTGGTGCTTATGCGGAGTATGTTGTTGTTCCGATAGGACACATTCTGAGATTCTCGTCATCGATTTCCAACGAAAAAGCTGCTGCTATTCCTCAAGCTGCTTGCACCGTCTGGTCAGAATTGTTTATGATGGAAAATTGTAAATAAGTCGAATGTAAAGGAGGAAGAAGGTAGTCGGCTATCTCCTGGTGAAACAACTTTGGTAACTTAATTCATAACCATTCTAGTATTATATTTATGATTCTCACTGATACAAAATTTGATATATATTGATGACACTAGCAGTTTAACTAAAGAGACTATGTTTATCTTTTCAACAAAGTCATGTCCAATGTATTCGACCTAAGTTTATAGACAAGGAATTGATACCATAAGTGTAATTTTAAAAGCTATAAGAAGCTATTGGAAGTGCTTGAAGCATTAGCCTTTCCCTTTCTATTTGACGTTGGTCAATTGGCAGTGGATTCGTGTTGGACTTCATTTTAACTGATTTACAACATATTCCTTATATATATATTGATAGATTGAATTCATGCACAATCATCAGGTAGTGATGAGAAACTTAAAGCTTGTAAGCAGTTTATTGGAGCGGATGTATGCATCAATTATCACAAGGATGAATTTGAAGAAGTGGTACTGAGGGAAACAACGATCAAAAGTTTGTTAATTTTCACATTAATAACGACATGACTGAGTATTTTATATTGTTAATCTCTCTCGCTCTTTATAGATATGTCATTATAAGAAAGAATCTAACAACTATTGATTGTGCACCTTAATTATATATGCATGCAATTTCATCACGTAGTGCAGATTTGATTCAGCTTACTGATCACATTTTCATACTTACTTTATTGATAAAACTTATATTTTTGTGAGTTGAGCTCTACATTGGAGGCCAATTATGCGAAGAGCTTAGCTTGCTACAAGAACTAGCTTTGTATCATTGATTTTCTTTTCTAATTCAACAAGTGATACATACTTGAAAATGTCAATGAAGAGTAACGAAATGGACTGATATAAGGAATAAACGTAAGGGCATTGACCGAAATATTTTTTAGGTAATTTTTGTTTTTGTGGACCTATGTTTTATATTTTATCATGTGTTTCAATAACAAGTATTCTAAGCAAACTGAAAATTCTATTTATCTCCATACATCGATATGAAGACATTTGACAACCTACCAAGATAGATATTAAAGAACAACAAAAATCTTGAATGTTTAAACATAATTGTTGTGAGGAGTTAATTAACTAGTATTGGTCCACATAGATTTGATTGTTGTGTTTCTCTTTATTAGTAACTGATAATTGTTAGGTATGAGAGATGATTGCTATATCCTTCTTCAATTGGGCAAAGCAATCTAAAGATGAAAGATATATGTGCTGAATATTTTCATATTTTATCATGTGTTGAATTTTTGTTTTTAAGAACTTATGTTTCATATTTTATCATGTGTTTTAATAACAAATATTCTAAACAAACTGAAAATTCTCACTTATCTCCATACATCAATATGAAGGGACTAGACAACCATGTTAGAATGGATGTTAAGAAACAACAAAAATCTTGCATGTTTAAACTTAATTGTTGCGAGGAGTTAATTAGTATTGGTCCACATGGATTTGGTTGTTATGCTTCTCTTCATCAGTAATTGATAATTGTTGGGTCTAAGAGATGATTGATACATCATTCTTTTCTTGAGCAAAACAATCTAAAGATGGAAGATATAGGTGCTGAATAGTTTCGTTTTCTTTTAGAGAACTCTTTCTTCCAAGATGTCATACAAGAGATCCCCATGGTAAAATATCATCACTTGTAAGATGCATGATCTTAATGTCAATGAATGAGACTGCTTAATCTTAATGAAAAACGTAGTTAACAGATGGACATTTAACTAATAATATATATATTATTAGTTATATATATATTATTATTAGTTAAATGTTCATGTGTTAACTACATTTATCATACTAATAATATATATATATATTATTAGTTAAATGTCCATGTGTTAACTATGTTTATCATTAATATATATATATACACACACAGTATTTATTTGCTAAGGATATCCTTATTTTATTCTTATGGTGCGATTTCCACTTTAGACTCACTTTTTGATCGAATTTTCACATCTCCACCATCTAGTCTTTAGATACTAACGTATTGAACATCTTTGCTAAGGATGTCCTTATTTTATTCTTATGGTGCGATTTCCACTTTAGACTCATTTTTCGATGAATTTTCACATCTCCACCGTCTAATCTTTCGATACTAACGTATTGATCATCTCTGAAAAATTTCAGCCAATTTGGTTATCATTAAGACACTCAAAACTGCATTTAGTTTTCTGATTTAGTAAAAGTGCCAACTTGGTTATCATTAACTCAAATCTGATTTAGTTTTCTGACAAGGCTGTTTCATGGTGCCAACTTCTGGAGCTTAGAACACATGCTTCACTCCATCGTTTTGCACGATTATTTCTCAGAGATGTAATCCAACATCGTGGCTTCAATGTGGTATAGAGCGAACAGAAAGAAAGCACCTGAAAGGAGGCGCGAATGAGCCACGAATATCCCACAGAACAAGCCAAATCTGAAATTTCCCAGACTTGGCATTGCATGGGCTGAGTTGCATCACTTGCATGATAAATTCCGTGAGCTCCCTTTGTGATTTCTGAGCAATAGAGTATCTGAAATTGAACCTTGGAATCAGCAGCACATGTTTGAAGCCTTAGCTTCTTGATTTGAACTTTCAGAAACCTTCGATCTGCCCAGCAAAGTGCCTTTGAGAACAAAACCCTTTGAGAAGTGTTGTTGATGATATGTTGAATGCCTCGATCTCATTTGAAACGAGAAAAAGCCACCGGTGTTGGCCTTGAATGAATAATGATCAAACTCATGTACCGGAAGAATTAGACTGATCGAAGGAACCCTTCAAAACCAATTTTTGGTTTTGGTAATTACTCTTAGTGATGGCTAGATGCATGGTTAGTGTTTAGGCCGAAGGGTGTTTAAGAAAGGACAAACTTTGATTAGAGGAGATTGAAAACAGAGGAGGTTTAGTAGTATAGAAACAGATTAAGTTAATTGTACATGGTTACGAGCAGTACACACACATATATATATATATATATATATATATATATATATATATATATATATCGAAAACGATGAAAACGCACGTGCGCACAGTCCTTAAAGTGCGCACGGAGCTTTGTATGCCACCGTCCGGCGCCGGCGAGGGTGCGCCTCCACCCCAGCAGACTCCAACAGCATCCCCGATCACTTTTCCTCCCCGGCGAGTCCAGAAAGTTCCAGTTTTCCGGCGAGATTGACTTTGTTTGAAGTTTTGGGTTATCTGGCCGGAAAACTGGAATTCGGAGGACTCGCCGGGGTAAGAAAGTGGTCGGGGACGCTGCTGGAGTCCGCTGGGGTGGAAGCGCGCCCTCGCCGGCGCCGTGCGGTGGCGAACGGAGCTCCATACGCACTTTAAGGCCGGTGCGGACGTGCGCTCCACATCCGGCCTCTATATATATATATATAGATGTATTTGTTTACACTTAATGTCTCTAGCACGCATGCTGCATGTACGTGGTTGAAGCTAACAAAGTCGAAGATGCTGTCAGACAATCCATCCATAGAGTGATTTTTGATGATTGAATCTCCATTCACAACAAACAACTCAAATTCATGAAAACAAAAAAGCAAACAGAAGAAAATTAACCAACACCAAATATAAATTGCAGAGACTTTAATTTGAAGGTGCCATAAGAACTAACTGTGAAATTCGAAACAATCAAGATAGTATAGTACTGACTCGATCTGATGTTACAACCGCATCATTAATCAAAAAAGGTTATACTTGGATGATACTCCTTAACTGGGCATTCTTGAACCCTGTGGCCCCGCCTATAACAACGAGAACACCAATTTTCTTCTTCGACTCCTTTGTTGCCATGTTCTTCCTGATTTTTACAAGGATAGAGGTCGCTGCAAACGCTGCAAACCAATACGCGTCTCTTTGGTATATTGGGGCACATTTCAGATTCATGGTCACCGATCTTCCTACATTCTCGACAAAAAATATAGTCCTCTACTTTGTCGCCGTGCTCTTCCGGTTTACTACAGAAAACAGGATAGATGTTGCGGCAAATGGTGCAATACATTAATCTTCTCTCCGGTTTATCGGGGCACATTGCAGTCTTATGGTCACCAATCTTATCACAATTTTGACAGAAAATGTATTCATCTTTTTTGACTTGTTCGACGACAAGTGCAGGTGTATCGGGGTAGATCTTGGAACCTTCTTGCTGCTCCATTGCTGAACACAACAGAAAATTAAGGAAAAACAGCGTTCATGTCGATAAAATCTTGCGAAAAGAGCGTAAATAAAAGAAATAAAAACCTTTTCTTTGTCTGAACACATTGAGAACCCCATGGAATTTTGAGATAATCTTCCTCAAGAACCCTGCAATAAAAGTCGAAAGTTTTCTGGGAGCATTGAGGTGCCGGAGGAGGTTGTGGATGTTCTCGCAGATACTACTCATAGTTGTTTGTGTTTTCTGTGAAATTAAGGGCTGGTTTTACGCCTAAACTCTATACCCTAAGTCGGAAAGAACAAAGTCACAGAAAAGAGAGAGAGAGAGATTATAGAGGTATGCCTTGTTAGAAAGCCTAGATATATATATAGGTGTAATGGTTGAAAAGACTGTCCAATTAGGAATTGCGAACTGATCGAATCAAACTACGAATTTCATGTTTATTATTTTTCCCTTTTGGGAAGTATATATTCGACCAAATCAGGCAACGAACACCGAATCAATTATTCTCAAATCTTTGATGATTAATTTCATATATACTGGTTTACCTCTCCTCGTATATATGTTGAGGGTTAATGAGTTTAGGATTATATTTTTGCTTTCCTCTCTTGGACTACAAGGAATATATGTTATATATTTTCTTTCCGGAATTCTCAATTTTAAGTGCTCTATATAACTAAGCGGTGAGCACCACCTTAGTTAAACCAACAATTCTCTCTAATACTTCGTGTTTGTAGCAGGTCTATCAATCTCTCACACTTTGTCTTCTTTCTTCTTTGTTCGTGACTTTGTAAAATTTATGCAATGGTTGCGTTTTGCATGAAGCTTGTCTAGCCCTAGCTCGAACTAGAGTGTTTGTTATCTCCTAATGTCTATTTGAAAAGTGTACGTTTGTCTCTTAATGTCTAATGTAGATATATCCTTTTGACAGATCGAGTTAAGCATGGGTTGCGGGGCTTCAAAATCCTCTTCAGCTTTGGACCATCACCTCAATGGGACAACAAATGTTGGTTTTGTTTACAGTGGGGGCATCGTAATCGGAGCTGAATCTAGGGGTTCTAATGAAGTTAAAGAGCTTCAAGATCCACTTAAAAGTAAATTTGATATATCAGAGACGTTTCATCTCATGTTTTATTTATATTTTTATCTTTTGATTTTTATTTTGAATATTTCCCCACGTCTTTCAGTTCGAGACGACATAACCAAGATGGAGGAATTATCTTCCCACATAATTTACGTATTTAATGGGGTAAAGACTGATTGTGATGAAATGACCGCACATATGAAAAGGAAGTTTCCCTACGTGGTAAGGCTAGGCTCTACGTTTAACTTGAATTTGGATATAAAGAAATTAAGTAGACTAACCGGGTTGTATGTTTGACGCAGAACAATGCACTTCGGGGAACTACACCTTATTCAGTGTCATGTGTAGTAGAAACGATGTATAAATATATGGAAAGTCTGGATGAGAAGAAACGATGCGGAGCGATCGTCGGTGGATGGGATGCTTCGGTAATGAAACTCCTTTCACTTGTGCATTTGTTTTACCTAAGAGTTTTTGTTTCCGTTATTGGTTTAGAGAGCATCTTCAGTATACGGCGTGTATCTTCACATACATACATGGATGGTTATGATTAGAAGAAATAATATAAAAACATGGTGGTCAAACATATGAATTATTATGAACGGTTAAGATTGCGTCGTGTAAATACACGTCGTGCATACAAGAATTTCTAGTGATTTTGCTTCTCTCTATATTTTGTTAATTGGTTATATACAGGGTCCTCAAGTTCATCGTGTTTTTCGGAGAAAAGGAAAAGTTTGGAAAGACCGTGCTATTGGCGGGCCTGCAGCACTAGGAAGTGGTCAAATTTATGCTCTTCGTGTATTTAGAAACGAAGATGATGGGTATGTGCTCGTGTTCACTTGAGTTCTGTAAATCACCCTCTCTTTTTTCTTTTGTAAATACCAATTAGTAACACTTGCGTACTAATTGAGTATCTTTTTACTAACATGCATGAACTGTTTAATTAAATTATAGTTACAAGTACAATATGACCCCTGAGGCTGCTATTACGTTGGCCTTCAAAGGTTTATTTAATGCGACCTATTTCGATAAGCATGGCGGTGGAGAACTGAAAGGTAATTACATAATTATCGTTTGTTTAATTTGTATGAAAAGTACAACACCACGCACCACGCGCTCTGTTCTTTGTTTAATTAATTATGTGTTCTTACTGTTATTTCTTTTTGTGTTTATCTAGTTTATCACATATACAAATCTATTGGAATGCAAGCGGCACTTAGCATGAACGCTTTGGAAGCTTATAGAGAATGTTACGATCTTCGCCTTCTTGAAGAACCAAAAACGCTTTTCTTGGTCGTGGATGTCGGGACCCAACGTCTTTCTTCAAACGACCTTGTAGAGCATTTCAAGTAATTACTCGCCGGACATATTTCTTCTTTTTTATTGGAACATATATACGTACATATATTATATATATGAATAAAAAAATTGGTTTAATTTTGTATTTTGACAGGACATCATCAAATGCGAAATTATTTGCATCCCATCGTGTTGCCCTCCTTAAATGGGGAGATGATCGCTTCTACTTCCACCGCCTTGTGTTCGAGTCTGAAGATGATGCAGCAATGGCATATGGAACTGCAACTCCTCATGCTCCAACTGCTCCCTACCTTCAAGAGTTTCCGGGCCAAGTGATCTTGTATAACAAGCAGCCAAGTGTTACGGTTTATGTGAATTGGAGCTCAAGGGGATTGCTGGACACCTTACACGCTCGATGTCAGCTGTTATATTAGTTAGTTACCTAGATAGTTAGTTCATTTAATTAGCGCGCTCAGGTTGTCATCATTGATCCCTAATTAACTACAGTCGGGATCTTTTTATTTCTTCCTACTAATCCAAACATTCTAATTAAGTTTTCAAATATATGTACGTGTGTTATGAGGACATGCATGCACATGCATGTTTTCATATTCAGTCATGTACGTTGAGTCCGGTTGAAATTAATTAGAGTGCTCAAGTTGTCATCATCGATCCCTACCTATAGTTGGGATTCTTGTCTTTTGTTTTTGGCCCTATCCACATCATAAGTTTTAGCTACGTGTGTTATGAGGACATGCATGTACATGTTTTCTATTCAGTAATGTTACGAGTCAGGTTGAAATTAAGTTGGAAAATTGGGAGCACCGTACTATATCCCTCCCCGATCTCTTTTATCTCTTTAAACCAGTTTGACCGGCCTCCGCATAAGTGGGTACAACAACCACAGCTCTGCATTAACTTCGAATATTTCCTTCCTCTCCAGCCAACCCAACCCGGCCAGTTCTTCATCAACCCAACCCAGTTCTTCCTTCCTCTCAAACATTTTCTTCCTCTCCAAGCTCTCTCACCAAATTATGAAAATGCACAAGAATCTGCAACTCGGAGGTGGATCCAAGAGAGGAAAAGAGAGTAAGCGCAATGAGAGAGTTCATAGTAAGACTGAGTCGCCGACGTCGTCTGGCCCAAAGAAGGTGATGCAGGCGGTTGTTGTTAGGGGTGAAGGTGGCGGACCTGAGACCCTCCAGGTACAAACGGTGCCAAGACCAATTCCCAAACAAGATGAGGTACTCGTCAAGGTGGACTACGCCGGAGTCAACAGGCCGGACATTCACCAGAGGGAGGACATGTTACCACCAGATGATAGAAGGAGCCACTACCTCGGACTTGAATGTTCGGGATCCATCACTGAGTTTGGAGTAGGCATGTCCAACGAAGACAAGAAAGCCTGGAAACTAGGCGACAAGGTAATTTGACTAGCTCGTCAATTGGTATCTTGATTGTGGTTAATGTTTGATGTGAATGAGTTATGATTCTAGAACCTTTGGTCATCTTTTGGCACACATTGAAGAATATTGAAGTTTATTTTCTTAGTTTATTTCTTAGCTGTAGCTTTCATCTCCTTCTCTCTAATAATACGGGGTTGAATTTGTGGCAACATGAAGTTGGTTTCAATAGTGAAATAAGCACTGAGCCTGTGGCATCTGATATTTCAACAACATCTGCTGGTGAGATTTTGAGTTTGAATAATGATATTAATGTTGTTCTGGTATCTGGAAGCAATTGTGAGGATGGTATTTCTACTTGCATGACTGATCAATTGAATCCTGTGAGTGATATGATGGGTGCTAGCATTGGAAGTAGGGAGTACGCAATTCAAAGTACTGAAGGGACTGTTGTTACAGTAAAATTGATTGGTAGGCTCCAGGATGATAGAGAGTTGAAGGAGACTAAGAGTGTTACTGCTAAGCATGATGAAATGACTTCAGAATATGGGAGAGATGATGAAGTTGATTCACCAGACAAAGAGCATACGGATGGATTTGACGGTTCAGAAAATGATGTCAACCAACCTGTTTTCAACGAAACTTGAACATGCCCCAGTCAACTCATTTCAGTAGAGGCACTGTAGTCTCTTCTTATATGCATGACTTAGAAGCTAGCTGTCAATTGGATGTTTGCAGCCACAAGTCTTCTCTGATTCCTAAAGACCTTGATTCAAAGGAAGCAATCAAAATTGTTAATGAGCATATTAAGGACAGCACTAGGCCTCCTGATGATTGGTGAAAACCTTCAGTTCTTATGGCTTCTATTGTTCTCTAATATCATGACTACTTTACCGCTGTTATTTAAGGGAGTTATGGCACTAGGAATGAGTACAGAGCTAAAATGTGCTCTCTTGTCTCGGTGGAGTAAGTCAGCGTGTGTTAATGAATGTCTCATTGTTCCCAGTGAAACAATTGTTACTGGACTTGTTTGTCATTTGGGTGAAGAGCTGCACATTACCATCTCATATACACATGTAGGTCACTATACTATGTGTTGGCGGCACACAGAGGTAATCCTTGTGGAAAAGTCTCATTTGTGGGCATCTTGCCAAGTTGCTTTTGACTATGGTCTTACTTGCAAAACGTCAATGAAGAATTTCATATCTACTCTACGTTATATGGTCTCCCACTGTTGAATAATGATATTCTTCATGGTGTAGTTTGGTCAAAATATTGGCCACTGGATTATATTTTAGAACAGACTCTTATGGTTATAGAGCATGGATCCATTCATTCTGTTTTTAAGGTGCCTTGCCAGAGTACAACAATGCAGCCAAAAATTGATGAGTATATGGTACAATATGTTGGAGGGACTATTTCTACATGGGGTTTTGAAGCTGATATCTCCAAGCATGGGCAGGCCGGCGAACACACTCTGTTTGCTTTCACTCTTGGTGACAAGAAGATTATTTGTTGCTGTAACAAGATTTCATGGGATGCCGTACTCTGTTGCTATTTCCAGAATGAAATCAACATGGAGGTAAAGCATATATTTAATAGCATACAAGAAGTAGTTGTTTGCTGGAACTATATGATAGCAGGGCTTTCACTCAATTCTAAACATGAGGTGATTCCCGTGCAATTATCCTATGCTATTATACTGAGTTGTTGTGCAAAGCTTGCTTATTCATCCCAAGGGAAACATGTTCATGCTCAGTTATAGTTAACAAAATATGGATATGTGCATGATGTCTTAGTTGAGTTTCATGATCAAATGTCCTCACATTACAAGTCCTAGATAATGAAGTATCTCAAGGAGTATCTGAAATCATCAAATGAGCTCTTACTTTCTGTTTGTGTGATTCAACTCTCTTTGGTGGAATCTGCTTATCAAACTAAGTCGGTGGTGACTTTATCCACTAGTTTTATGGATGAGCTTTACAACACAGGAATGGCATTCAGCCATATTGCAACATCCATGCAGAGTGTATCAATTGGAGATGGTTCTATACTTGTGCTATTGCAAGTGGTCTGGTTGATGCTAGAGATATTGTTCAAGTCTGAGCACAAGGAAAATGCACTTACAAGTTTAGAGCTGCTGGCAAACATACGATTCATGAAAGAACCATGCAAGCAACTTTTTGACAAGATTTTGAATCAAAGAGTTGATTATAAGGATATGATTGCTTTTGGAGCTACCACTCAAGGCCACATGCTACATGACAAGGTTTTAGATCTCTCTACTCATTCAGATGATCATCTTGACGTCTTGTACTATGATATGAGGAACAATAGTCTTGCTGCTCTTCTTTACATAGAAGCTGATAGTGTTGGAATTTTGAACATAAGTGCTGCTGCGTCTAACAATGTGATGACTTTCCAGCTAGTCAACATAATTGGTTGTGCTCTAAGAACTTCAGTTTGGATCTATCTGAATTTCAGTTCACTGTTTATATCAGTCTCATATGTGATGAGTACCGTTACAACAGTATTGGCTCTGTTTGATAAGGTGATGCCTAAGGATCACAGGTACACTAATGATCTGCCTTCTTCAAGTAATGCTAAGGTGACTCATACCAGTGATCAGTTTCCACAGTACAATGTCAGTTGCGGGACTTATGGAAGGGTTTTCAGCAGAAGTTTCAGGCTTGAGGTCAAGCCTGTTCTTTGAGCAGGTGGAATTGTTATGATTCTAGAACCTTTGGTCATCTTTTGGCACACATTGAAGAATATTCAAGTTTATTTTCTTAGCTGTAGCTTTCATTTCCTTCTCTCTAATGGCTTCCCATGGATTTGATCCCGGGAATCCTAACAGAATGGTTTTATGGTCAATCGGAGTTTTGATCAATCTTGGATGATGTTGTTTAATTTTCAGGTGTGTGCTATTACCAATGGAGGTAGCTATGCGGAATACGTGGCTGTTCCCGTTGGACATTTGCTTCCTATTCCTTCTAGTACAAATCTACAGGACGCTGCCACATTTCCTCAAGCTGCTTGTACGGTGTCGTCGGAGCTTTTTATGAAGGAAAGGTTATCTCTTCGTATGGTGTCTGAGGAACCGGGTTCCCGGCTATCGTCCGGTGAAAATCAAACACTTTTGGTAGGTAACTAAACTTCCATAGTATGGAATTTATTCTTATATATATATATATATATATATATATATCTTTATTCTGTAGGTTGATACTATATACCAAGCTCTTGGACTCTTGATAATACTATCATTAACTGTCTGGCTTTATTTGTGTTCTTACTTTACTCTAATATATGCATATATAGCTTGATTTTCACACCTTAATTTCAGATTCATGGGGGTTCAAGTGGTATTGGAACATTTGCTATTCAAATGGCTAAACATCAGGGGGTGACTGTATATGTCACTGCAGGCAAGCCAAATCTTTTGATGATTTACAGCATAATGTACTTCTTTTTATATATTGATAAATCTTAATCATGCATATCACCAGGTAGTGATGAGAAACTTAAAGTTTGTGAGAAGCTTGGAGCCGATTTTTGCATCAATTATCATAAGGAAGAGTTTGAAAAGGAGGTACTGAAGAAAACAGCAGGCAAAGGTTTGTTAACTTTCACAGTAATAACCACAAGCATCAGTGTATTATATTGTCAATCTTAGTTACTGTTTATTTATTTGGTCACAATTCGATGATTTATGCAAGATGGCCAAAACGCTCTCTCTCTGACTCTATATATATATATATATATCATTGTTGTGCAACATAATTATATATGCATGCAATTTGATCACCTATTCAGCTCATTGATCTGGTACAGTTCTTCAGAACCTAGGTAGTTACTATGGGGTTTAATTGGGTGTTTGTGCCTTCAAGTTTGAAATATATATGAAGAGCTTATTTTAAGTTTAGAGGGAATTACATAGCTAGTTGTGAGAGCTTTAAATGAGAATCAGAGAAGGATGCATATGGCTGCAGTTAGGCAAGTGAGAAATTACTTGCATCAAATTGGCAGATGTTATTTTCAGTCAAAAGCTTGTCATTGGCAATACAGGGTTAGGGTATAGTGAACAACTGAGGATGAGATTTTTAATTTGGAAATTTAATTGATTTCTGGTTTCACTACAATTGCAAGAGCAGGCAGTAAATAATGCCAAGTATAATGATCTAAACTGTTTCTTGTATGACCTGTGACATGAAAGAGTTAACCTGACCTCTTAGTTAATAATTATATGTACTTGACATCTGATATGCAAATTCTGCTAAGAGAATATACATTTCTATATCTTCAATGTCTCGGCAGCTCTAAAGATAACTTCGAATTGGATGGAACTTGTGGTGCATGGAACTTAAGCCACACAACTAAATATTAATATTTCCAATTGCAGGTGTAAATGTCATCTTGGATTGCCTTGGAGATAAGTATTTTCTGCGAAACATATCTTGCTTAAGTTCCGGGGGTTGGCTCGTCACAATTGGTCCTACCTGTAACACATCAGTACAAGATTCTTACACCTTTCCTTCAGAGCGTCACCAGGTTGAAGGTATTAAACTGGAATGTTTACCACAGGTTTCTAGTTGGGTTAATTTGGTTTTCCTTCTTAAACAAGGTTCACCCAGAGTATCATTTTCCTTCTGTTTTTCTTTATGCAAATTAAATGCAGAAACCCTTATAAGCGATTCTTCTAACAAAAAAAAAAAAAAAAAAAAAAAAAACCCTTAATAAGCGATTCATAGTACTGGAATATCCAGTACCCTTTTGACTTTTTCTATCAATCTTTTCAAAAGCTAATGTCCCGAGTATTGTAGATAAAGAGTCAATGTGCAATTCTAATTCCTCTAATATGTGGCTGTGCATGCAGCGTGTTCCCTTCGAAACAGAACTTCAGAGGATAAAGCTGAGATTGTGGAGGAGGTGAAGAAGCATGTCTGGCCTGCAATTGAGGCTGGTAAGGTGAAAGCTTATGAAAACAATATCAAGCCTTATCCCTTTAAGCATGCAGCAGACGCTCACAAACGCATGGAGAATGGCAATTTCATCGGGAAGATTTTGCTTTCTCCGTGATCATTGCCATGATGAGACTAAATCGAGCCTCAACATTTTATCTGAAGTTAGCTAGTCTTGACAATAAATATTTAACAACAGACCTATTGAACATTAATTACTATAACGATATGACTCTATATATATAACGATATGACTCTAGTTTCTGTTTCTCCCATCTGATGTGAGAAAAGTTGAGAGTTAAGGATGGAGATTTGCTCATTAAATCACTACATGGATGGAGTTTCTGGACTATTTACTTGCTAGCTTGAAGATTATATAGATTCTGGAAACGACAAGATTATCCTGTGATTCCTAGCTAGTACAGTAATTTATTAGATAATATTCACAACTTTTTAAAGGAAATCCTAGTTTGGTTCAGTTTCCTACTAATGAATGTGTTATGAAACGGCAAGATTTTCCTGTGATTCCTAGTACAGTAATTTCTTAGGTAATCTTTACACCTTTTTTAAAGAAATCCTAGTTTGGTTCAGTTTCCTACTCCTAATGCATGTGTTTCAGTTTCCTACTCCTAATAGGCTAATATGTTTCCTTGTTAAAACTTAAAACCCCTCATAATTTTTCTTATATATGCGCTCTTATACATGAACTGAATTTTCCGAAAGAGCAAAACACTGATTGTCTGAAGAGAAGCACTTATGGAAAAGCCAATACAGAGTTCATCAATGGTTCCTTACCTTCCACCCGAGGTAATGACCGAAATACTTGCAAAATGTCCTGTAAAAACTCTGGTGAAATGTAGGTTTGTTTGCAAGTTATGGTGCTCCTTAATCTCAAGTCGTCAATTCGTCAGAAGACATTTATCAAGCCGTGCCGGTAACACCCAAAGAATGATCTGCAATCGTTCCGACCGGCTGTACGACTTATGGTTTCGCTCGGTTAATGATTCCATGGTGCTCGAAGAAACTTCAATCGATATCCAAATAGGAGACCGTCGTAAATTCTGTATTATGGGATCTTGTGATGGCTTGATATGCCTAAAAGAAGAATTCAGTGGTAAGATGTTGCTATGGAATCCAAGTACAAGAGAGTCCAGAATGTTACCAAGTACTTCTGAAATAGGAGTAGTCCATGTATCAGGAACATGTCATGAATGGAGGTACGGATTTGGTTATGACTGCAACAGTGATGATTACAAGGTGCTGACGCTCATGACCGAAGAATTTGCGTGTTTTAACTCTAGTTACAAGTCGATAATGTACACACTGAGAACGAATTCTTGGAGATGGATTAAGGACTCCCCTAGGCCTGTTGGTACTTACATTGCCGAAAAAACTTCTGTTTTTATGAATGGAGCTCTACATTGGAAGGCAATTGTTCAAAGACCATGTATTGCTCAGAAAAATGGCCGCAGTGTAGTAGTTGTTTCTTTTGAATTAACAAGTGAGACATACACGGAAGTGCCACTGCCTCAGGATGTTGGAGTTTCTTCCATCCTTCATGAAGTGGGGGCTTCAAAAGGGTGCTTATGCTTCCTTTCTCAGGACATATATGATGGAACCGATGAAATCTGGGTGATGAAGGAATATGGGGTGCCAGAATCTTGGACCAAAACGGTCAAAATCCCATTTGTGTTTGGCGGTATACATTGCATCAGGTTAATGCCGATGACATGGTTTGTGGAAAATGGGGAAATTTTATTGAATGTACGTGGGAAACCAGCTTCCTACAATCCAAACAAAGATTCAATAAGGTACTTTGCAACTGATGATGAAGTCAGAGTTGTATATCCCGAATGTGTCAGCTGTGAAGAAAGCCTAGTCTCACCAAATGTTTACAGTAACATTGTTGTCAATGAAACCTGTCGTCTCAATATCAAAATTGGACACGCAGTGACAAAAGAAGAGAAGGATCTCGAATATGAAGAACGGAAGAAGCAGTCAAGCAGAGCAGGAATGGAAATAAAAGCGAAGAAGGATAGAAGCTTGATCTCTTTTCTGAATCGTTTCACTAGCTGCTTATCAATTAGGAGACAAATCTAGTAGAATGCGTATCTTCTACTACTGCAGTTCAGGCAGTGTATCTTTCACTTTGTGGTTATTAGTAAAAGTGCTCATCATCCCACTGGCATGGCATAATGCCTAGTCTTTGTGGTTGAAAATTAGTTGCAATCATGAACTCAAATACTACAGGCTCCCTTTTGGCCAAAAAACAGGAGATGTTTTTTCTGATCTGTTTGGAATCTTTATATATGTATGTTCTGTTAGTTTCACTCAAATTGGTAATCATCTTTATCTGTTTAAGTTCTTTGCAGCGCAAATTACATCCTCAAATTTGGTTAACATACTTCAAAAAGTATGTTAAACTGGACTACTTGGAGAAATTAGAGACTTGTAATATAATCTGTTGGTTTATAATGCATGTGAATCATATATAAGAGGTATATATATTTGCCTAATCTCCCAAGACATGGTTCAATACCTATGAGATTTGTACGCTCAACTCTGTGTCTCTGTACATTCACAAATGGATTATATTCGCGAGAAGCACTCTTTCATGACCCTTGAAGATCTACCATACCCTGATCACTGGTAGAATATGCTGATATTTGAAGCACCATGGTTTGGTGCAAGGTCCTTTTCGAATTGTAATTTTGCTACTAATCAATTCTTATCTCTCAACTGTTGATCTTTGTTTGAGAGGTAAAATCACCAATGAACTGCTCTATCTCTATTTAACAGAGGTGGGGTTTTGTACAATCATGAAAGCTATAGCATTGCAGTTGTCTGTCCTCGTGAAGATGCGAGTAAATCATATTGTTTGTTCGATAAGATCATACTGTGAAGATTCTGTACTATACAAAATTTGTAACTGAATCTCAGAATAAAGCCTTCTAGAGACATTAAAACTGTAATTGGATGTTTCATGCCTATAAAATCATACTGTTCTTGTTAAGTATGCAACTTCAAACAGCTGCTCAAGAGTTCAAAAAAAGAAAAACCCACGCTGCTAGTTTAATAAGAAAGAATTCGGTACTATACAAAAATTATAATTGAATCTCAGATAAACTCATAAAAGCTAACCAGAGACATTAAACTTTCAATTAATTGAGGAGAAAGATAACAGGGCCAAACATAACTCTACAAACTGTAAGTATCAAAGCACTAAAAGCTGACTATCATACAAAATGCCTTCCATCCACATACAGCTCAAACCCGAGGGTCTTAATACGATTGTAGTCTAACCCTGATTTGCATCCCACAAACATGAAGCGTGGCCAGCCTTTCATTTCTCTATACATAGCTTCAAAATCAATCTGTTGAAATTCATCCCAATTAACCAAAAACACAACAGCATCTGCTTTAGACCATGCTTCGGGCATTGTAGTACAAACACATAGTTTTGAACTGAGTGTTTTTGGAAAACGATTCCTGAGTTTGTTCTTTTTCACTTTCAAGTCAAAACAATTCCTGATTGTGTTCTCATTCACCCTAGGATCAAAAATCCTAACCTTACAGCCTTCTTCCAAGAGAGCTTTACATATGTAAATTGCGGGTGAGTCTCTAATATCGTCTGTGTCCTTTTTATATGAGATACCAAAGACAGCAATTTTCATCCCTGACAAAGAAATCGTCTTATTTAACATCAACTTTACAAACCTCTTCTTTTTCTCCTCGTTCAACTTGATGATCTGATTAAGCAGGTCTGACTCCATCTTCAATCCACCAATGAGACGATCTGGACGAATACAGTCATTACAGTGTAGAAGGAGAACAGACTTCAAATAAGAAATGTCTTGGATTACTGGTCCTCCAAAGCCAATAGAAGCATCCATATAATTTTCAGAATTTGCACATCCAATAACTCTTTCAACATCATTAGAATCAGCACCTATACTATCACAAATGCTAGGTATCACATTCCCAAATGTGTGCATCATGGCAGGATATACACTACTCCAAAGCTTCCCCAGCGCAGCGGTTTTGTGATCATCAACAATTTGAATCCTTTTTACAGGAACATATCCAGAATAAAGTTGTTTTAACCTAAGTACATCCTCTTCATGGCCATGATTTCTTGCAATAACCACCCTCTTCGGGTCTCTTAAATCTCGTACTGCTGTCCCTTGTAAAATAAAGTCAGGATTTGAGAACACTGAAAACTTCAAGCCCAATGGATTTTGGTATCGTATGATTTCTTCAGTCCAGTTACGAGGAATGAAAGGCATGGACTTCTCAACTATTATCTTTCTAGTAGTGGACGCTCCTATTATCTTTTGAATAGCAAATTCCCAATCAGTCAAGTCCAAAGTGTTTGTTGGACCAACAGGTACATCCACAGCAACAAAGACAATAGCAGCCTCATTAATCGCTGCATTCATTTCTTCACAAAAGAACAAGTTCTTACCCCTAACAGCACCAATCAACTCCTCAAACTCAGGCTCATAGAAAAGTATCTCACCCCCTTCCCATTTCTTAATCAAATCCTGATCCATATCCACTATCTTAAACGTAATCTCCGGGTGATACTGGGCCATTACCGCCATACTCAAAATCCCATCATAACTCGCACCAAAACAACAGATATGGGAAACCTATAGAATCATATCAAGAAACAAAGAATCAACAGATGTAGTAATTCCTATATGCACATCTACCACCACATTATGTCACAAATTTAAAATTATGATCATCACATTTTCCCAATCACACATCACAATTCCCAAGTCTCAAAAGTATATCAGGAACTTAAATATTCATCAATCCCCAAATACAATACCAAGGGAAAGAACATGAACCTGGCCCAAATCTTCATTGATATCTTCACCCATGGTTCCAGAGCTCATGCCTAAAAATAAAAAGAATGTATAAGATAGCATCAACAACACAATAAGAGAAATTGAAGATAAAAGCTTCACAATGAAACTTAACCCGTTATTCATAGTGTTCAATAATCGAAATTTGACAATACACAATAAGATTCCAGATAAATGAACAAAGAAACTAAAGCTTAGACAAATTAGGAACAGACAAGTCAAGAACAATATTGTTTGCACAACTTGACAGAACAAAATTTCAGAACAATGCAAAGAAGAAGAAGAAAGCAATGTGTCTTACTTGAGGGTTTAGGGTTCAAGGCAACACAGAGGATAGAAGAATTGCTTCTGCTTTTTTCAGAGAGAAGTGGAGGCAGCATAGGAATATGAGCATATATGCGGCATGTCGTTTATTATTGGGCCTGATGCCACCCGATACAAACAGCCCAATTTAAAAGATAAGATGAAAGGTATGAATATCAACTAGAGAGACTTGGTTTCCTGTCTTGATTATTACATGGAAAAAAATTTCGTTTCTTGAAGTCTCTAGTTAATATTCATACCCAATTTAAAAGATAAAATTTCCTTATTTGAACTTTCAGAAGCCTTCGAACTGCCGAGCAAAGTGCCTTTGAGATCAAAACCCTCTGAGAATTGTAGGTGATGATATGTTGAATGCCTCTTATTTGAAACGAGAAAAGGCCACCGGTGTTGGCCTTGAATGAATAATGATCAAACTCATGTACCGGCCGGAAGAATTAGACTGATCGAAGGACACCCTTCAAAACCAATTTTTGGTTTTGGTAATTACTCTCAGTGATGGCTAGATGCATGGTTAGTGTTTAGGCCAAAGGGTGTTTACGAAAGGAAAAATTTGATTAGAGGAGATTGAAAACAGAGGAGGTTTAGTAGTATAGAAACAGATTAAGTTAATTGTACATGGTTATTACGAGCAGTACACACATATATATATATATATAGATGCATCTGTTATTCTGTTTACACTTAATGTCTCTAGCACGCATGCTGCATGTAGTTGAAGCTAACAAAGTCGAACATGCAATCAGACAATCCATCCATCCATAGAGTGATTTTTAATGATTGAATCTCCATTCACAACAAACAACTCAAATTCATGAAAACAAAAAAGCATACAGAAGAAAATTAACCAACTCAAATTCATACAAACTAACTATGAAAATTGACACAATCAAGGTAGTATATATAGCACTGACTCGATCTGATGTTACAACCGCATCATTAATCAAAAAAGGTTATACTTGGATGATACTCCTTAACTGGGCATTCTTGAACCCTGTGGCCCCGCCTATAACAACGAGAACACCAATTTTCTTCTTCGACTCCTTTGTTGCCATGTTCTTCCTGATTTTTACACGGATAGAGGTGGCTGCAAACGCTGCAAACCAATACGCGTCTCTTTGGTATATTGGGGCACATTTCAGCTTCATGGTCACCGATCTTCCTACATTCTCGACAAAAAATGTAGTCCTCTACTTTGTCGACGTGCTCTTCCGGTTTACTACAGGAAACAGGATAGATGTTGCGGCAAATGGTGCAATACATTAATCTTCTTCTCTTCGGTTTATCGGGGCACATTGCAGCCTTATGGTCACCAATCTTATCACAATGTTGGCAGAAAATGTATTCATCTTTTTTGACTTGTTCGATCACAGGTGCAGGTGTATCGGGGTAGATCTTGGAACCTTCTTTCTGCTCCATTGCTGAACACAACAGAAAATTAAGGAAAACCAGCGTTCATGTCGATAAAATCTTGCGAAAAGAGCGTAAATAAAAGAAATAAAGAAATAAAAACCTTTTCTTCGTCTGAACACACGGAGAACCCCATGGAATTTTGAGATAATCTTCCTCAAGAACCCTGCAATAAAAGTCGAAAGTTTTCTGGGAGCATTGAGGTGCCGGAAGAGGTTGTGGATGTTCTCGCAGATACTACTCATGGCTGTTTGTGTTTTCTGTGAAATTAAGGGCTGGTTTTACGCCTAAACCCTAGACCCTAAGTCGGAAGGAACAAAGTCACAGAAGAGAGAGAGAGAGAGAGAGAGAGAGAGAGAGAGAGAGAGAGAGAGTACTA